>NW_026876019.1:0-18925 GCF_032173495.1 Musca vetustissima
ATTGGTCGAAAATGTCAGTGTGTGATAGTTCTGATGTCGGAAGGAGAAGCTATTCACCTTAACACTATAATCTTTGGCCTGGTCCATAACTGCGCACTGTACATTGATTGACAAATTATAATGGTGAAGAAGACGGACGGACGGGAACACACATAGCTAGATCGATTCAGCTAGTTGAAATATGGAGATCGTACTAAATGGGGGTCTAGAACCAATATTTCGAAGTGTTATAAAATTTTTGAAACCTCACTTACATATACCCTCAATAACTATTGTGTAGGATATAAATATCTGGAATTGGATGAGAGAAGAGGTTAATTGAAATCGATCCCAAAACAGGATTATTTTATTTTGGTCAACAATTTAGAGATCGAGATCTACCTCCCAATAATAAATCAAATTGACGTGTCTGGAATAATGAAATCTATTTATGTAATTTATTCGAAATATTAATTAATGTTCTTAAATATAGGGTTCAGGTACAATTGGAAAAGGCTTTATAAATATACGAATATCGAGTATTATTATTTTATAAGCAACAATTTTCTAAAATATATGGAGATAAAAATCTCATCTTGTGCTAATTATTTTACTTTTCAAGAAAATGAGGATTGAAGAAAAGGCTGAAAAATAACCGCAAACAGCTTCTCACATCGTACAGTTTTGGTCACGCCATAACTAAAAAAACATGACATATTGCGAATTTACCCTTCTAGATTTCTAACATACTCACTGAGGGCTTTCATTGCAATTGTCATAATAATAGATTGGCATGATAGAATCCGATTTCGGCAATTGCCAATTTTAGATATATATTCAAGGATCTAACCACAGGTACCATACGAATTATTTAATATTTCCGGATATCAGTTGGTTGAGGACATAATCGCTATTGTGCTAATCACATTCAGACTTCAGAAAAAACTGAAATCTTGGAAAGAGACATAAACATAATTTTCAATTTCAACATTTTAATACATACAGCCCGCATAGGGGGTTCCGCAATTCTAACCCAATAACAATGGTGCATTAGTTAGTAATTTACAGTAAAATTTTTAGTAATTTTGTAATTTACAGTACGATTTGCATGACATCCACATAGAAATTAAACAGAAATAATTATATTGCATTTCATAGTTCGACATTCCAAATAATATTTCGCACGACCCACCTTACGTCCCTAAAGCACCAAAAAATTATCTCATTTGATAATAAAATACGACCAGGAGTCGATAATCAAAGATAACGATGCATTTACATATTTATTTTCTAATGGTGTAGGATGGGTTGGGATATGTGTTGAAAACTTTTGATAGCAACTTATAATGACAACAATAAAGACACTTATCATATAATCGAGCGAAGCGTGTAAATTATCTAATATCTAGTCGCTAACAGTATCATCATAGTATGGCTATTAAATGAAAACGAAAAATAATATCTCAGAATTGTTGGATAGTTCTTTAATTAAGTTGATGAATTGTAATAATCAACCATTCGTGGTTTTGTGATGAGTCAATCAGTCAGTCAGTTAATTGTGACTTATAGTGACTTGCAAACTGAAAAATACAATTAAATATATTATTTTTATACACATACATATGTATGTAAAGTTTAAACATTATAATTTACAAAATTTTACAAATAAACCTGTCATCAATACCGCAGCCAGACTTTTAAAAGCAATATACAAAATATTGTTGTAATGTGTTAACATAATGTTCTAGGTCATAGATAAGATATATATATATATTAGTTTGTGGTACCCCGATTTCTAAATATTACTCATTCAACATTCAATTTTCAAATTAACTTTTATATAATTCCTATACCTTTTTTCCAAGTACCAAGTTTGTCAAACCAGGAACATTCCAAAAATAATAGTTCAAATTGACCAAAAATCGGTATATCAAAATTTGACTACCCCCAAAATAGGGAAACATCCTAGCCAAAGCCTATATAAGGTCGGACAGTAAGCACAGCTGAGTATAAAATTTGTTGTCAAATCATATTTTAAAACCTATACATACATACAAAATTATGTTAGACGTCAAAACGAAAATATTAATATTTCGTCAATATTCAATTCAATTTTAGCCCCGAATTTTTTTCCGTAATCATTGAGCAATTTTCTGTTCACAGATTTAATACAATTATCCTAGATAGGATATGGACAAATTTTGACATCGCTACATCCTTGCATTCGGGAGATACAGTACATTCTTTCTGAAAAATAAAAGCCCAATGTCAAGAAAACCAAATGCAAAATCGACAAAAAAATTATTTTAAATTATTCTCTATATTCTGTTTTACAAGAATCAAATATAATTCTGACGGCAGAGTTCGTATATTTCAAATACGAAGCGATTTAAATAATTTGGACAGTATACACAAATTAGTACTGTACACATTTTTGCCCTCTTCTCCATATTAAAAAGCTTATAACTTTACCAAAAATTTGAATTTTTTAGATTTTTCTTGTGATATGTATCGTCCATAATCAGGCCTTGTCGTATGCAATACAAAGAATATATATCTACTAGCAGTATATTGAATATTAGCACTAAAACATTTTGTTGCCTGTGGGCAACATTGGGCCAAAAAGGGTTAATTTATTTCCTCTTTTTAAAGCACATTTGGACTATTTTAAAGTGTTTTACAAATGGCGGGCACGATAACTCAAAAACTAATAATCGAATCGGTTCCAAATTTTGACACGTTTCTCTGGGGGTGTATGGCCCTCGTATGAACTAGGATAAAGCCAATCGGTGAAAATCTTCCTTATTTTTTTAACTTAGTTTGTGGTCAAAAATATTCGATTTTCCCAAAAAAAATTTCAAAGTTCCGCCATTTTGTTAATTATTGTGCGAAGTCAATAATCCTAGTTCATACGAGAGCCAGACACGTACTCTTTCTAACACCGGAATTTTCGGATTTCGATGTTCCAGTGAGGAGTTATCATTCCCGCCATCAAAAATATGGACATTTCTTTGATCAAAAAAAAAAAAAAAACAGTGAGCGGAGCAGTATAGTCGGACGGGGCCGACCATGCGATATCCTACACAACTACCACGAACTCTAACTTTCTGAGGATGTTTATTCCGAGTCTGAGTAATATTTCGTGATATTTGCCCCCTCTTGTCCGATTAGAGGTTAACAACACCTCTTCCTTACTTTTTTCGAATATTCAGTACAGTCCTTCTAATTACTTGTCCAGATTACCTTCACGGTGGGTTGTGTTGTGATTTTCGGATTATACTCTACTCGAAAACACACAAAAAATTATGTTTTCGGTCCATTTCATCCCAACATTTTAATCTGATCATCACCGAAAATTATAGGCGTTGTTCTTGACCATAACTGGAACTTCATGAAAAATTTCAAAGCCATCAGCGCGATATTTCTCCCTCTAATGTGGTAATGGGTTACTGAATAATATCTGAATACGTAAGCACCTGTAAATATTTGACTGTAACTCCCACATCTGAGTAGATACATCACTATATTTGGTATCAATTTAAAGGCCAACCACTCCTCTTGGATGTGCTATCAACTCCTGGGGTCTACATCCTCCAGGAGTAAATATATATGCCATAAAATACAAATTTTGTCATTTTTCACACAAAAGTCAGGGTCGATTTGACCCTCTAAATATTGACCGATCTTTATCAAAAAATGCATGCTTATTCTCTGGCCCGATCCCCTTCTCCATGCAAAAATTCGCGGTGTTTGGGCCATAATTGCGGCCTCTGGAGCGACCAGAAAAACCGACAAAAATTTAGTATTTGGTCCATTTCATCCCCTAAATATTAACCGATCTTTTTCAAAAACAATAGGGGTCTTCATTGACCAGAACCCATCCTACATGCAAAATTTCGTGAAGATTGGTCCATAACTGTGGCATGTATCGTGTTTACAAATTATAATGGACAGACGGACGGACACACATGTCTAGATCGACTCAGCTAGTCGAGATATGACGATCGGTATACTTAAAGGTGGGTCTAGGACCAATATTTCGCGGCGTTACAAACATTTGGGGCTGCACAAAGCTATAATACCCTGACAACATAGTTGTGTAGGGTATAAAAAACAACAACAACAATTTTTTGTAAATTATTTTTCTTCCTTTTTAAGTCTTCAAATATATATGTACATATGTGCAAAGTTACAAACCTTAACAAGCATTGGTATTCATTTACCAGCCCATTTATGTCGTATTCTTCAATACCAGGCCAAACAAATGACGTTTATCGTTCACCATAACATTTGGAATTGATTGTGAATGTTGTTCCATTGCCGATTTCGAAGAAGTAAAGTCCAATTACACCTTCGTACCAAACTTTTTTCTGGATGTGATGGCATCTCTTCAATTACATTAGGATTCTCAGAATCCTAAATACGACGATTTTTTTAATTGACGTACCCACCGAAAAAAAAAAATCCATTCAGCGTCGTTATTCAAAAACCCATTCCACGTATCTATGACGTTATGAATGGTCAGTCGGTTTCAATTTTTGCAGGGGTTCTAATGTACCAAATCTGTTTAGTTAGAGTCCCTGAACCACGAAAATACCTTTGGTTTTTCTGGGCCATTTCGAAAATTAGTTTTACAACGGTAAATGTAGAGAAAAACGTGGCCTCATATATTTTCAATTTGACACGCGAATAACTTATTTACATTGTAACGGATTTAAATTATTCTTTTTTCCTTCGAAGAGTAGAATATTTCCTTTCAAACAAGATATACATTTGGTAAATCGGTTGAGCATTGACTGAGTTACAGTGGTTGAAATGTGAAAAAATACGCATAAAAAGACAAAATTTATTTTTCTTCGGACTGTACGATGAAATTATGATATCAAGCCGTATAAGTTTTATTATATTACGGGGAAGAAAATGAATAAGCTTTCAAAAATAAAAAAATTGGTTAAACCAGTGAGCGGAGCAGTATAGTCGGACGGGGCCGACCATATGATACCCTACACAACTTCCACGAAAAACTAACTTTCTGTGGATCTATATACTGAGCTTGGGCAATATTTAGCGAATTTTGAACCATCAGGACCAACTAGAGACCGACAATTATTACTAATGTTCAGTACAGCCCTTCTAATTACTTGCCCAGATTCCCTTCCCTTGTGTTGTGATCTTCTTACCCATTGGAGACTATAGATCGACTCGAAAAAACACAAAAAATTAAGTTTTCGGTCCACATCATCACAATATAATTATCTGATCGTCACCGAAAATTATAGGCGTTGTCCTTGATCATAACTGAAACCTCATGAAACATTTAAAAGTCATCTGCGCTATGTTTCCGCATTCCAGTGTGGTATTAATCATAGAACAGAAAATTGTTCTATGATTAAGGAAAAAATTCGGGGCTCAAAGGGCTTCCAAAATTTATTTTTTTTAACACTAGAAAGACTGGAATTTTGTATATACCTATATTGTCTAAAATCGGTCAAAATGACTTCATCCTGAAAAAAATTTTATTGTGTGAAGAAATTTTTTGAAACTTATTTTTTAATATTTTTTACATTATTTACAATCATACAAAACGTTGTTATTTTTATTTTTCCCGATTTGTGTGTTCGTTTGTGTTTCTAGAGTAGCAAACGGTTTTCGATGTTGTTGTACTGATCTGGTCATATAAGAAATTTACTTTATACAATAATAAAAATAGTTTTATTATTTAATATTTCACAAGAGGTCAAAATGACCGATTTTAGGCAATATAGGTATAGCACATGTGAATACGGAGAATGAAAGAGGGGGGAAGCAGCTACTGTGATTAATAAACGTAGTTCTATGTGGTACAAAAAGTCACCAAATTTTAAAAAGCTGTGCCATAATATACACAATTGTTTTTGTACTTGAAATTGAAAAACGGTCAAAATGACCGTCTTCGGCAATCTAGTGTTAAGAATATCCCTTTGAGTTTTCGAGTGAAAATCTCAACAATTCTTGATGATATAGTCGATTTATTTTGTTTGCATTAAGTGACGGCAAGAGTGTTTCTTAAAGACGTGTTTTTCGAATGGTGGGCACGCTAACTCAAATAGTAATAATCCAATCGGTTTTACATTTTAGACGTTATTCTGTGCATATGAACTGGAATAAATTTAATCGGTCCAGATCATCCTGATTTTCAGGGTACGCAAATTCGCTCGCGAATGGTTCGAAATACGTTCTATTTCGTTTTGGGCTCATTTCAGGGGACAGAGATTTACTCTTTCGAAAGTCGTTGGCATTTTTGGATTCAGGCGTTCATATATATATATATATATATATATAACCCACTGTCACAATATTTGCTTGAACAAAAATTGTACAAACAGATTAGCTCTGAAATTTTAATTATTTTACGGTTATACAGTATTTTTCGGTTAATTGCACATCAAAATTTGCACAAATTTTCGTTCAATTAACCGAGGAACCATTTATCCGAACCCGCTTAATTGAATAGTTTGTTCAATTACAGTAATCACGTATAGTTGGAACTACTAATGATTTAAAAAAATCCAATGTCAAATACAAATTACGCTTTCTCGAAGTTTTTCCATAGCAATAAATAGTCTTTTTCACAAATTATGTCAAATATGTATGTAAAAAAATGGCAGATTATTTTTCAATTATTATTGTGCAATTAACCGGTGAAAAGTAAAAGGAAATTTATTTTTGATGACATGAATTTTGAACCAATTAAGCGGAAAAATCAATTAACAGGGTTTAATTATCCGAGAAAATTTACATGTATTTTCCTATGAAATATTTTTTGCACCATCAGGTGGTTCAATTAAGCGTGGAAACCAATTAACCGTAGGGTCAATTAACCGAAAAATACTGTATTATGTTTGGTGTCTTTTTTCGATTTTTAAAAAGTTTACAGGTCATTTATTCAGATTGCAAATTCAAGAGGAAATCTTGGCCTATTTTAAGTTACTACATTGTTTGGCTTTCATCATGGAGTATGATATAGACGACCTTGTCCCATAATAATACTTTGTCAATAATATATTCTATAGTCAATTAATTACATTTACCCCAAGGAAATGCAATTATAACATCATACATTGTCCATTTCTTTACAACAAAACCAGTTCGTAGGGAAATATTTTCTGTTGGATTTTTTGTTTTTCGAAATGAAAAAAAAAATAAATATTCCCTTAACAATATTTATAATACAATACAAATAGTAAGCATATGTGTATACTCACTTATGTAAGTAGATACATTCCACAAATTGGATAAACAACTTATCGTGGAAAATTACAGGAAATTTAGATCTCACAATAGGCTTGATATTCGAATGCAATATTTTGTTTTATAATAATGGCATCTAATTATCGAAGAATTCAGATAATTGCCTTTAAATGCGGCAGGAAAAAAAACGAAACAAATAAATTATCTTTTATCACATATCTATCTGTACACAGTAAATGCAAGTCAATAGGTGGGAGAGAAATATTTTTACTGGGTACAGAATGAAATGAGCAAAAAAAATATACATATTGCAGAATTTTCCTATGTGAATTTTTATTTATAAACAATGTCAATAAAAAATAACAATTAAGATTTTTTTATTGATTTTTTTATGCATCACTTAAAATATGATAATAATTTTGCTATGAATTTAAATCAGTAAGAAGACTAGCCAGTTTATGGGTACTAACGAAAAAATAATTTCATTTCAAAACTATCTCAATAAGTCTTCCATCTATCAGGGGAGTTCAGGGCATTTCTTCATCCAGTACATATTCGATATTTAAGGTTATTTAAGGATTTAAGGTTCTCACATCGAATGACAGTAAGAGAAGATAACTGCCATTTCGCAAGATAGGTCAATTCCGAGCGCCACATTGTAATTATCCGGGGAAATTCGAAAATAATAACAAGGCAATACGAATCATTGCACACCATAACCACATATATACATGGACCGATATACATATATACATAGCCCCCATTGGAAGGTACCTCCACATTTTCCTTGCCCAGTTTTTATACCCTACACAGCTATGTTGTCGGGGTATTATAGCTATGTGCAGCCCCAAGAGTTTGTAACGCCGCGAAATATTGGTCCTAGACCAGTGATGCACACGGTGAGAGGATGGCAATGTGTAAATGTATTTGTGAGACTAGTACACAAATCTTAAGCAGTCCACACACGTCAAACATGTGCATTCCATCGGTGTGAATGAAATTAAAAAAATTAATTAAATATCAAAGTTCGGTCTTTTTTACGTCGTCACTATCGCTGTCCATCTTCAATCTTTAAAAACCAAATTCGAAATGAAGTTTTGTTGATTCGTTTGTGGTCTAAGAGCTTCACATCGATCCATCGTACATGTTTGACGTGTTTGGGCCGCTTAAGCGTAGCCGCAAAATGATGTACATCACCATAGACATGTTTACTCGTTGAAGTCTCAACGACGACTAAACGAATGAGCGTAAGAATCCGTGTGAGTTGAGCTGACCGCTAGAGTGCAAGGGCGTGCATCCCTGTCCTAGACCCACCTTTAAGTATACCGATCGTCATATCTCGACTAGCTGAGTCGATCTAGACATGTGTGTCCGTCCGTCTGTCCATTATAATTTGTAAACACGATACAGGCCACAGTTATGGACCAATCTTCACGAAATTTTGCATGTAGGTTGGGTTCTGCCCAATGAAGGCCCCTATAAAGATCGGTTTGAAAAGATCGGTTAATATTTAGGGGATGAAATGGACCAAAAACTTTATTTTTGTCTGATTTTCTGGTCGGTATAGAGGCCGCAATTACGGCCCAAACATCGCGAATTTTTACTTTTGGTAAAGATCGGTCAATATTTAGTGGGTCTAAAGGGCCCTGACTTTTGTGTGAAAAATGACAAAATTGGTGTTCTATAGCGCATATATTTCCTGCTAAGGAACATATACCTGGGAATTTGACAGTATATCAAAGAGGAGTGGCTGACCTTTAATTTGATACCAATTATAGTATGTACTCGGATGTGGGAGTTACACTTAAATATTTACAGGTGCTTACGTATTCAACCCATTACCACACTAGAGGGCGGAAATATAGCGCTGATCGCTTTGCAATTTTCCAGATATGGTCTAGGACAACGCCTATAATTTTCGGGGATTATAAGATACAAATATTGGGATGAAGTGGTTCGATTTTTTTTTTTTTTTTTGTAGTTTTTGAGTCGATTTGTAGGCCACAATTATAAGCCGAACATCACCATACAACTCACAGTGAAGGGAATATGGACAAGTAATTAGAAGGACTATAGTGAATATTAGTAATATTCGGAAAATAAACCAGTGTAAGGAAGAGCTGCAGTTGATATCTAATCGGGCAAGAGGGTGCAACTATATAGATATATTGCCCAGGCTCGGAATAAGAATCCACAAAAAGTTAGAGTTCCGTGATATTTGTGTAGGGTATCGTATGGTCGGCCCCGTCCGACAATACTGCTCCGCTCACTGGTTTAAGCTGTCCCTGTAATATTCTCAGAGCATTAATAGCCTACTAGCGCACAATTTTCAGAGATATAGTCCCCTTATCAGGGGGAAATGTTTCAATTCACTGTATATCCTACAATCTTCATAAAATGTTAATCAATTTTTTCGCATTTTTCAGGCTATGGTGAATCAGAATTCACATATTATGGTAGCATGGGACCCGATCACTGGAGTGAACATTACAATCAATGTGCCGGGAAACATCAATCTCCAATTAATATCAATGATGTTGATGTTATCGATCGTAGTTATCCCGAGATAAAATATGAAAATTTCGATAAGAAACCGCTAAATGCTACCATGACCAATAATGGACACACAGTCCAAGTGAAATTGATCTACGAGGACGAGGGACCACTTATATCAGGTGGTCCACTAACTGGAAAGGGCATTTATGCTTTCCAACAGTTACATTTCCACTGGGGCGAAGATAACAGTGTGGGCAGTGAGGATCGCATCAATAATGTTTCGTTTCCCATGGAATTGCATATCGTATTTCGTAATATACGATATAAGGATTTTGCCGAGGCAACGCAAAGGGATGATGGTGTTGTTGTAATGGCATTCTTTTATGAGGTAAATAAATTTGTTAAATTTTCATTTTTGACTACTATATGAAAGTGTGTGTGTGTTTGGGCTGTATATTTTTCATTAATAATGT
Source organism: Musca vetustissima (assembly GCF_032173495.1). Taxonomy (NCBI): domain Eukaryota; kingdom Metazoa; phylum Arthropoda; class Insecta; order Diptera; family Muscidae; genus Musca; species Musca vetustissima. The sequence continues at coordinate 10,179 of NW_026876019.1, forward strand.
AATGAAAATGGTAAGTGGTGTAGTTAAATATTTCGTAATGGGATTACACGTGTGGTTTTCCAATCAAATATTTCATTAATGCCTCTTTATAATTCGTTTCCCCAGATAAGTTCGGATCAAGCGGCCGATCATGACTATGATACGTTTACGAGCAATTTGGAAAAAATTGAAGAGCCCAATTCAGTGGTCGTTATGGACACCCTGACATTGTTTGGTTTAATGCCGGATAATCTAAACAGCTACTATACCTACATAGGTTCCCTTACAACACCACCCTGCAGTGAAGATGTAATATGGCTGGATTTCAACTCACCCATTTCTATATCAGCCAAATTGGTAATAATTGAACATTTTTTGATCATAATAATTAACACCGCCATGATAAAGGAATAACTTAATACCCGCCATTTGATTTCCATTTTAGCTGGAAAGATTCCGCTCCCTGAAGACCTTCGATGGCTCATCGCTGACACACAATTTCCGACCTGTTCAGCCGCTTAACAATCGGAAAGTCTATCGAGCCAAGTCTGAAATGCGTGTACCCCAGGAAGGTGGTGCCAGTAGTATACCCATGGTGGATGCATGGAATGCAGCTGATATTTCACCACAGCCCATGTTCTTGGTGGGCATATTGAGTGTGGTGTCTACGTTAATATTTATTTAAGTTTAACAATTAGTTTTAATGTAAGATCAAAAGAACAACAACAAAATACTCTTGTACAATTTTAGAATTTAATAGTCATTATGTTTTCTTATTATAATTTTTAGTATTATACTCATATATGCATGCAAATGCATGTTTGATTATATACATACAAACCAAACTTTTAATTATCAATTATTTGTTAGCTTGTAGGTTTTTTATTTTATTTTTGGAATGTATTCAGCCATATTATTGAATAAATTATAAACTTATTTTAAGTTTCCAATTAAGCTGTCCAAACCTTTCGGTTTGTTTTACCAAATTTGCATGTGTCCTTGCAATTTTTTTAGGCTCTTGAGTAACTTATACTTAGCCGTACTATTGAAGGCATGTATAAGGTTCACGTACACTCCGAAAGCTTGGCAGGAAGATAGGGTAGTATTTATGCCCAAAATCCGTCAAGCATCAAATAAAAACCGTGGATCGATCGGACAGTCGACATCGTGTTAAAGAGCAACATTTCCGACGAAAGGGGGATCGGTGGAACACGCTCTTCACGAGGTAGTACGCCGTACTGAGAGTACCTGTTTGTATCGCTATTGAAAGAGTTTTCAACAATGGCAGCACCAAAATACTTATCCAATCCTTGGAAACCGTTCGAGTTGACCAGCCACACATAGGCATGTGCTAAAGGAGCCTAGGGACCAGGAAGTCAAAAATATCACAGTATAAAGCCCTAATCGTCTAAACGTATCAAATATCGTTAAATATTTGGTAGCATTCTAAACGGAAAACTTAAATGGGAATACCACATAAACAGAATAATATAGCTATTGTTTAGAAAGTGTTGTCAATGTCGAGAGTTTTGCATTTTATGAATACAATTCATAAAACATTAACTACTGGTTTCTTGTAAAAAAGGAGAGAAAAACTTTGGAGTGTGTGTGTTTAATTTTTATTTTTTTTTTTCTATTTCTATTCGTCTTTGTTATGTCTTGTATCGTTTCTTCGTATTTACTGACATGTTTCATGTTCTGTTTCATTAGAACTATCACATACAATATTAAACATTCGGTTGGGCTTGTTATTCGTATCAAAACTTATTTAATATATATGCTAAATGCAGCAAATTTATATCGAAATAATTTGGAAAATGCATATGCGAATTTTGTTACACCAATGATGAGAACGGTAAAAGTGTCTGAAAGTAAGAAACAATGGTATGCGATTTTAGCTACAAAAATAGTATTCAAACAAACGGTTGCAAAAACAAGGAGAGATGTGGAGAACGATACAAAACAAAGAATGGTGGTAGTGTTTTTTCTTGGGGGATACATTTATTTATTTAAAAAGAGAGTTAGAGAGGAAAAAAAATGAGCGCGGTAAAGAAGAGCGAAATAGGAAAATAGTTGTGCAATTAATGAAATGTTTACATTTTTGTTTAAAAACATCCAATGAAAATACCAAAAATACGCGTGGGTGAGGGGAAACTTAACTCTTCGAACATTTGCTGCAGTCGAACATATGTGAATACGCACGCTTTTTGTATGGGCACGATCTTCAAAATATATCCCCAAAATTTCTGGAGACTTAAAGTGATTGTTTCAGTTTTCCATCTTTAAATTGGATTGTCGACAATTTAATTTCTGCCTGGACGGTGGAATGATATTCATACCAGGTGGTCTTTCATCTTAATTTGCAGTTTGTAGAGGTTCTCATCCGCTGCACATCCATTCGATATTTTATTGCTTTAGAGCTAAGCTCACTCCTCTCTCACTTCCTCTTCCATAATCTTCCACTGCTCATGCATTCTAAGACAGTACTGTTTGTCTTACGCTCGTTTTCAGACTCGAAATTTGTGTTTGACTCGGAATTTGAGTATGTCTCGGAAGGCAGGGTCGAGATTGTCCTTTCCTCAGATAAATGTTTTTGTCCGTAGGCTGTTCTTCTCTTGGCAACGGACTGAAAAAATCTGAAGAGTCCAACGACGTCTGTCCCCAGGGCATGCGACTCCGTTCACGCCGTTCTGGCGCATGAAACTAGAAAAGGTACTTTGTCCTAAAAAATTAACTTCATAAAAATAAAAATTTGAATGAAAAGTAGTAGCTACCATGGTATAATTATTACAAGGTTGGGCACAGCTACCAACTGATTACAATTTTTTCTCAAGGTGGTTTGTTCCATCAAATCAAAATACATATTTTGTGGATGTGTGTGTAATGTTTTGAATACTATGTCAAATAAATTGAAATATATTCAAAATTAATTGAAATGATAATTATTTTTAACATGTTCGTCTGGAAGTAATTACTTAGTTATGGATAAAATAAACATTTAATGGTATTCCCTACTGGATTTTGGAAAGAAATCATGACCTTTCATTCATTTTTCGCGTTTTTAGTTTTGTGTTGAAAAAATGTCAAATAAACACAAACACTTGTTGCGTATATTTATAAAGCTGTTCCCCAACTATGTTATGTAGAGCTTCTGTGATTGTTTAGCTTTTCCATTTCTCAATTTGATTTTAGGCAATTTAATTTCTCTATGCCCCCTTTGCTTTGACGATGGAATGGAATTAGCAGTATCTGGTTTGCCGATGGAATATCCAACGTGTCCTTTTCTCTCAACTTGTAGAGATTCTCATCACCTTTGCACACCAATTTTATATTTCATTCACAGAGCTTTAAGATTTGTCCTTCTCTTTGGTACCTGTAACTGGACTAGGTTCTATGTCTGGGTTTTAATTAACCCTTTGTGGAAAAATGTTGCCCACAGGCAACAAAATGTTTTTGAGCTTATATTTAATATGTAGCTAGTAGATATATATTCCTTGGATTTCATACGTCAAGACCTAATTATGGACACATATCAAAAGAAAAATCCCAAAAATTCAAATTTTTGTTAATGCCCTCTCCTCTTTTCAATATAAAGAAGAGGACAAAAATGTTTACAGTACTAATTTGTGTATACAGTCGAAAATATTTAAATCGCTTTGTATTCGAAATATACGAATTCTGCCATCAGAATAATTTTTTTTCTTGTAAAACAGAATATAGAGAATTATTTAAAATGATTTTTCGTAAATTTTTCATTTGCTTTTCTTGATATTGGGCTTTTATTTTTCAGAAAGAATGTACTGTATCTCCCGAATGCAAGGATGTAGCGATGTACAATTTTGTCTATATCCTATCTAGGATAGTTGCATTAAATCTGTGAACAGAAAATTGTTCTATGATTAAGGAAAACAATTCGGGGCTCAAAGGGTTAAAAATGGTCAATGGAAAGGAGTAGCTTCCATAGCAGAACCCAAAGGGGAATTATACGTAAATGTGTCAGATAAAAAAAGCATAGCCGTAGGTTATATGGAAGTTACTACCTTTCCGTTTATTTTATATATGATTTAACAAAATATATTCTTTCCAAAAAAGAATTTTAACGTGGTTCTAGCGAGACATTTTAATATAAGTTATGTTAGTTATTAACTGGCAAAAGTTTATATATTCGTACTATTAAGAAGCCACAGCCCTAGTGGACATACCCATACATCATTCAAACCAGACTAACGAATATAATGGAACAATGGATTTCCCTTGTCGGCATGCCAAACTATGTCGATGACATTCTCAAATATATTATACATACACTTGAGTAGTTTATTTTGAAAATGGTTTGAGACCATTTTAGGTTTTGATCATAGTTTTTTTAGAAAATATTAGGAAATATATTACGCTATATATCCTTTCATTTTAAGGACACAAAGCCATAAACAAAATTAATATCACTTAACACTACAACGCCGAAGGCGGCCATTTTGACCGTTTTTCAATTTCAAGTAAAGAAGCAACTGTGCATTTAATGACACTTTTTTTTAAAATTTGGTGACTTTTTGTATCTCATAGAATTACGTTTATTATAAAAAATCACCAAAACTAAAATAAAAGTGTCATTAAATGCACAGTTGCTTTTGTACTTGAAATTGGAAAGCGGTCAAAATGACCGCCTTCGGCGTTCTAGTGTTAACAATGATTTTAAAACAAATCAAACCCAAACCTTAAAATATGTCAATATAAGTACAAATGGTCTTTAATCCCTTTGGCTGTTCAGTATACTAATTATGGATATAAACCAGTATTTAAATGTACATTTTAAGGTATAATCCCCGTATAATTGCTGTCATTAGCAGCAGGTATTTTCTTCTTATAATTTGTTTGATATTTTCTAAAATGCGGGTGGGATAATATGAGTACAAGTACTGATTCTAAATAGGTGCATAACAAATGTATCCGGTTGATTAATCCACCTAAAATAATATTTGTTTAATCCGCACAAGTTTTCCAAGAACATGTCGGATTAAGGAGTGAAACACACACATTTTTTACAATTTTACTTGTGATGTGACTTAGGTACAATTTGTGTTAATCGATATTTTAGCAGGTAAGATAACTATATTCAGGCCTAATCCCTTATGAAAGTAGTACCTAAAATATGTACACAAAAATATGTTATTATCATATACGAACAACATTTCAATAATCAAATTTTATACTTAACATTGCAGTAAAAACATTATGCGTAAGATTGTTAATAGCTATATTGTTTCGATAGTTAGGCGAAACATTACTTAGGAGAACGAAAGCCCTTGGCCAGCATATTGAGAACTCGGAAGGACAAATTCGTCACATTATTCAGTTATGGCGTGGTGATTTTTTGTTTCCATTCGGGATTTTCAATAACCAGACCGCGAGATTCATTTTATGTCGCAATGTTATTAGCTTTAAGGCTGAAAGAAGAAAAATGTTGCCGTAAGTTTATATTAAGGGGACCACACCCATTCTCGATTTAAAAATTTCCAGATTTTCATTGGGCTGGCAAATGAATACCAACGCATGTTAAGGTTTGTAACTTAACACATATATAATTGAAGATTTAAAAGAGACGAAAAATAATTTGAAAATGTTAGTTGTTCTTGCTGTTGTTGTTTTTGGTGATTAAAGAAAAGTCCTTATTTTTGATGGCGGGCATGATAACTCCCCACTGAAACATCGGAATCCGGAAATTCCAAGTGTGTTAGAAAGAGTACATGTCTGGCTCTCGTATGAACTATTTATCGACGTCGCACAAAAATTAACAAAACGTCGGACCTTTGAAAAAATTTTTAGGAAATTCACCTATTTTTGACCACTAACTAAGTTAAAAATCAGAGAGCGTAGCTGTATAGTCGGACGGGGCCGACCATATGATAACCTACACAACTTCCGCGAAAATGTAACTTTCTATGGTTCTATATTCTGAGCATGGACAATATTTCGCGATATTTTAACAAAAATTAATTACATGTCCAGATTCCATTCACCGTGGGTTGTGTTGTGATGTTCGGCTTTCAATTGTGGCCTATAGATTTGTGACAAAAAATTAAGTCCACTTCATCCAAATATTATTATCAACACCGACAATTATAGGCGTTGTCCTTGACCATACGTGGATCCTCATGGAAAATTTTAAAGCGATCAGCGCTATATTTATATTTGTATACGTAAGCGCACCTGTATATATTTAAGTGTAACTCCCACATCCGAGTAGATACGACAATGTAATTAGTATCATTCATTGTAAAGGCCAGCCATTCCTCTTGGATATACTATCAACTTCTTGGGTCTATGTCCTTCAGGAGTAAAGCTATATGCTACAGAATACAATTTTTGTACTTTTTCACACAAAAGTCAGGGTCAATTTGACCCGCTAAATATTTACCGATCTTTATCAAAATAGACATGCTGATTTTTTGGTCCGATCCCCTTCTGCATGTAAAAAATCGTAATGTTTGGGCCATCATTTCGGCCTCTAGAGCGACCAGTAATTAAGACAAAAATAAAGTTTTTGGTTCATTTCATCCCCCAAATATTAACCGATCTTTACCAAAAACAAAAAAATTTCGTGAAGATTGGTCCATAAATGTGGCCAGTATCGTGTTTAGAAATTATAATGATCAGCATGACACACATGTCTATATAGACTCAACTAGTCGAGATATGACGAAGGTGGGTCTGGGACCAATATTTCGCGGCGTTACAAACTCTTGGGGCTGCACAACGCTATAATACCCTGACAACATAGTTGTGTAGGGTATAAATACGAAAATTCTTCACCGATTGGTTTTATCCTAGATCATACGAGAGCTATACACCCCAGAGAAACGTGTCAAAATTTGGAACCGATTGGATTATTAGTTTTTGAGTTATCGTGCCAGCCATTCGTAAAACACTGCTTCGAGAAAAATGTGTTTAAGTTAGAGAATCACTCTTGCAGCCAATTGATGCTGACACAATAAATCGCCTATATCTTCAAGAGTTGTTGAGATTTTCACTTGAAATTTTGTAGGGACATTCTTGTGTATTAGTGTAGATTCGAAAAATAAAATAAACTTCGTATTAATTTGTTCTTGTTTCTTCTTTTCCCATCTTTATTTTTCGTAGATTACTGAAAGGAAAATAAATTTAGAATATATATTGGCGAAATACTTACAACATATTAAGGAACCAAGTACAACAACAATTATAGAACCTCTAACAATAAATCGGCTAATATCTAATGTCAGCCTTGACACCTACAATTTCTACACCGAAACCTTTCAAACTGATTCAATTTGTAGGGGGCGTGTCATATGGATGGAATATCTTATGCCAATAGATGTATCTTCGGCAGTGGTAAATCGACACACACACAATATACACACATGTATTTATTCAAATATCTGTATTCGTATTTGAAATATTTCGCAGATTCAATATTTTAAAATGCCGCAAAATTTCAATGGTTCCCGTTTATATTACCGTTATCCACATCAGACGATTAAAGTTGTCCATCTTCGTCGTCATCAAGTATATTTGGCTGGCCATAGACCCAATGTCAACAATATTGTCCTTGTCTGTATTTAACTGTAATAAATGTGTTCTTTTAATCTATGCAAATGTCGGGGTTTTTCCTAGAAATGGGTTTTAGTTGAAACTGAAGTTAGATGTGTACAATAGCAGAAAATATATTTCAATAAAACGATTTACGTTAGGAAAAATCTGAAAAACTAGATTTTAAAATAATCTAATAAGTGTCTTAATCTTTTTTTCTGAGATCTTCTATCCATTGGGAACTCGATATGACCGATTTTGACCACTTCGTATAGACCCTATATAACGGTACTCCCAAATTTTCCGTATTTTAGGCATGTTTTTCAACCAGGTTGACTGTAATTTGGTATTTTGGGTTCTCATTTGGTTACACATCCTCCTCCAAATGATCACACATGTAACGATACCCTTCAATATTCGGTATTTTAAGGTTTTTGGGTACATGTTTCAACCTAATTGGCTGTAATTTAGTATTTTGGATAGTGGTGTGGTAGTAAATCTTCATATTAAAAATTTTTACTATTGGTCCACATTTTAGCAAAGCCCTTATATCCCATCGCAAAATTCGGTATTTTGGTTATCATAAGTACATGTATCTGCCAATTTGGAAGCAATTCGATATTCGGAATTGTTCAGCCGAATGCTTGTCAAATTCTCATGGGTGTCAATATTCCTACCATAAATTATTAATGGCAGTTAACAATTCGGAATAGTTCCCAGGGAAGGGTACCACCCCCACCCTTTTTCTGTATTAAAAAATTTAATCAATTTTTCTCTTGCAAGTGCCTATAATTTGGCATATCAGATTCCTGGTGATTAACAAAAATAATTAAAAAAGTCCCGTTTTAATTTCGATATGTTGTAGTATTCCAACTCGAGTGTCCGTAATTTAGACACTCCATTTTTTTCAGATGTTGACACTTTGTATGGGAGTTATCTGAAGGAGTGGAATGACGGATCTCATCTGCAGACATTATCTAGATTTGTTAAAAGTATTACGATTTTTAAAGTTCCAAACTCAAATCGAACACTATATTCGTTTGATATTTTCATAATTTTCAAAATGTTAACACTTTGTGGGGGACGTTCCGAAGAAGTAGATGGGTGTCATATTTGGATTTGATCTAGGATAGGTAAACATATTACAGTTTGCTTCATATACGACTGATAAATTTTTCAAAATGTTAACCCTTTACTGGAAG
>NW_026876020.1:0-18920 GCF_032173495.1 Musca vetustissima
TGGGTTCTTATTGGTATTTAATGTCTCCAAAAAAATTATAAGTATGGGTCCACTATTTCTGGTAGCCCCCATTAACAGTACCTTCTAATTTTCAGTATTTTGGTCGTATTTTTCCACCGAATTGGCTGTAATTTAGTATTTTGAGTTCTTAATAAGTACCAAATCTCTCCACAAAAAATTATAAATATAGGTCCATTTTTTCGGATAGCCCCCATATAAGGGTACCCCCAATTTTCGGTATTTTAGGGTTCTTGAGCGCATTTTTCTACCGAATGCGTTGGAATTTGGTATTTTGTAGTCGTATATGGTAGAAAAACTCACTACTAAAAATTTTTAATATTCTCCCCCTTTTTGGGGTCGTCCCCTATAACCCCATTTTTATACCCTTCACCACACTGTGGTACAGGGTATTATGTCTTTGTGCATATGTTTGTAACAGGCAAAAATAATCGAGATAGACACATGGTTCCTTTTGAGAATATGCATAGAATCACTTTCTAAGTCGATTTATGCATGTCCGTCCGTCCGTCTGTCTGTCCATGTTAAATTGTAAACAAAGTACAGGCCGCATTTATTATCCGAATTAGATGAAAATTGGCATAGGTCACTTATTCGGCCCAATGACGAACCCTATTGAAATTGGGAAAAATCGGTTCAGATTTAGATATAGCTCCCATATATATATTTAACCGATTTAATGTAAACGGTCCTTATATATCTTTCGATTTGCACGAAATTTGGTACAGCCTAATCATTTAGGTCTAGAATGATGTCTGCCAATTTTCGTGAAAATCGGTCCAGATTTAGATATAGCTCCCATATATAGTTTCGTCCGATTTCATGTAAATGATGCACCAAAATCCCTATATATCCTTCGATTTGCACCAAATTTGGCATAACGTACTGAATTGAGCCTAGAATTATGTCTGCCAAGTTTCGTGAAAATCGGTCCAGATTAAGATATAGCTCCCATATATAGTTTCGTCCGATTTAATGTAAATGGTGCACCAAAGTCCCTATATATCTTTCGATTTGCACGAAATTTGGCATAACGTACTGAACTGAGCCTAGAGTCATGTCTGCCAATTTTCGTGAAAATCGGTCCAGATTTAGATACCAAAATCCCTATATATCCTTCGATTTGCACCAAATTTGGCATAACGTACTGAATTGAGCCTAGAGTCATGTCTGCCAAGTTTCGAGAAAATCGGTTCAGATTTAGATATACCTCCCATATATAGTTTCGTCCGATTTAATGTAAATGGTGCCCCAAAGTCCCTATATATCTTTCGATTTGCACGAAATTTGGCATAACCTACTGACTTAAGCCAGATTTCTATATAGCTCCCATATATAGTTTCGTCCGATTTCATGTAAATGGTGCACCAAAGTCGCTATATACCTTTCGATTTGCAAGAGATTTGGCATAACGTACTGAATTAAGCCTACAGTGATGTCTGCTAAGTTTCGAGAAAATCGGTCCAGATTTCTATATAGCTCCCATATATAGTTTCGTCCGATTTCATGTAAATGGTGCACCAACTTACAAAATTTAGCATAGAATTACGTAGTTGCGTTTTCTAGAAGTACAGACATAGCCCAACGGATGACCTATTTATATTTGTTTGAAGTCGATTTATATTTGTTTGAAGCCCGCTTTTATTCCCAGCCCCTGCGTGGGAGGTAGCAGGAGTGGACCGATATTCCCCATCTTCGAACTTGAATTAATATTGGATGAAATAATAAGATGGGCAAAGTTTGGGTTGAACCGGAACTATTATCGTATTTTGAAAAAAAATTTTGTTCCGAAACGTAACAGCTACAATCGAGAACATTTTCAAAAAAAAAAAAAATGAAAAGACCTATTGTTTTGTTCTTCATATTTGTCCTTTATAAAACGATATTTTGGTTCTATAAGAGTCCTCATGAAGTGTTATGAGTAATGTTGCTGCTCCTCCTGATGAGACATTTTGGCCTTCTATTAGAAGTTCCAATTTTTCTTCCATTAAAAACTCATTGGTCTCCCAAGGAAACATTGAATATACGATGAAATGGTAAGAAGGATACTTTCTGACTATTTATAGTAAAATACTTCTTCGCAATACATATTGCATTCTTCTATTTTCAAATATTCGATTGTATGATTATTACAACTTTAAAACAATGCCTAGAGCACATTACATTTGAAAATAATAATTTATAGGGTATGTTTGTTACCTCGAACTAAAAAAAATTCCCTCTGTTCCTCGTTTCATATTTATGTTAATCCAAATCCAAGGTTTGTTTCCATCTCCCCATAATTTTGTTACGACAACTATTTTTCTATTCCGATTCCTCAGGGTTACATTTATATAATGTTCATTCTATTTGATATCCAATTAAAACCAGAACAATAACAAAAACAACTACAAACACACAATGAGTGAGTAGTGAGGCAAACGGAAATTGTTTGTTACATCCTTTAAATCAATATCGAAAGGAAAACTTGCTACACACACACACTCACACACATAAATTTGTCAATTTGTATTTCATTTGAAAGTGTGGTAGGGGTAAGGATGTTCAGTGAAGGGTGATTGAGTTATTCAAGATAAAGTCGAAATAAATCTCAGCAAAAGGACTATCCGGAGTTTTAAAGCTGAATGGAATGCTTGCAAATGTTACGATGGTAACTGATGGAGAAATTGATGGAATAATCTTGGAGTTTAAGTGATACGCGCTGCCACAAAGGAAATCCAATGGAAAACCCCAAAGAGAGATAGACAGAATGCAGGGCATAGCTGGCTGATGAACAGATGTAACGATGAGTGTGTGTGTGCGTTTGTATTTGAATGTGTGCATCACAACGATAGAATGTCAATACAAATGAATGTCTGTTAAAAATACGGCGTGTTAAAATGCAAAAGTGTTTAAGTGTAGATTTTTGAGGGAATCAACTCTGGGAATTATTGCCATAGAGTTTATTATTATTTTTTTTTTAATTTTTGTTATTCTTTTATATTAGTTAACCATTTTTGCATTTTAGTTAATGGTTCTATTAGAGCCATGCGTTATTAGAATCGCGTTTACCATTGAGCTTTGTATAGGAAGCCAAATATGTCTGCAAGGAACAAATGTGAATGCAGGGAAATATTAATCCAGAACATTCGTAGACAATACACATGTACGATATATACATGTGTATTGTCAGAAGGAAAAACTACTTGTACCTGGAAAGGCAACATACATCTTGTTTCTATAAGTTTTCTTAGAGATACTACATACATACATCTATTGGTAGAACGAGAGATACTTTGAAATTTCCATGGAAAAAATTTACATTTGTCAGGTGGCTTATGACAGAACGGAAATCTTGTTGAAGCTCGGCTTATGAAACATAAGCCGTGCTAGTCGGTCATGATCTTTCCATCGTTTGCGTGGACTTCGCCTTCTGGGCGAAACATCACTTGGCTCGCTTTTGTATGCCTTTTGAGCTAAGACATCTTCATCCATTCTCACAAGATGGCCTAGCCAATGTAGTGGATGCAGCTCGATCCGTCTGACTATGTCGTTGTTCGAGAATATATGGTATAGCTCATGGTTTATTCGACGGCGATATTCACTATCGACGCAGATCGACCCATAGATCTGACTATGTCGTTGTCCGAGAATATATGGTATGGCTCATGGTTTATTCGACACCGATATTCACCATCGACGCAGATCGACCCATAGATCTTCCGCTGCCCTATTGGATTCCGCAAACACCCATGCTTTAGATGCATGCAACAGCACGTGTAATATCAGGGTATTGTTGAGTGTGAGTTTGGTATGGCGAGAAGTGACCTTGCTTTTGAGTTTCTTACTCAGACCATAGTAGCATAAGTTGGTCAACACTATTCTCCTCCGGATTTCAAAGCTGGTGTCATTAGTTTTTTATGACGGTATATAAATTCGTTCACTACCTCGAACCTGTTGTTTTCAAGTTCCACAGTTGGTCCGAGTCTACCGGACGTCTTGCGTGTTGATACCTTCAGTTTGATCTTTTTGCCATTCACTGCCAGTCTCCTTCTCAATTCGTTCAAAGGTGGATGTTACCGCTCGCAGTGTTCGACCCAATATGTCGATGTCGTGGGCGAGTAACATATGCTGGTTGGTGTACAGAGTTCCATTTCTGTTCACATTTGCATCTCGTAGGACCTTTTCCAGCAGGATGTTAAACAGGTCACACGACAATCTGTCACCTTGTCTGAATCCTCATTCGATATTGAAGGGATCCGAGAGGTCCTTTCCGACTTTAACTGCTGATCTTGTGCCAATGAAAGTTATCCTGCATAGCCGTAATAATTTTGCAGGAATGCCAAACGCAGACAATGCTTTATATACCTCTTAATGGATAGGGCTGTCGAATGCGGCTTTAAAGTCGACGGATAAGTGGAATGTGTCGATGTATTTTTTCGTGGGTTTTTTTTCAGGATCTGGTACAGAGTGAAACTCTGCTCAATGGTGGATTTGCCAGGCCTGAAGCCGCGTTGGTATGATCGAATAATGTCATTGACCATTGGCTTCTGTCGTTCGCACACCACGCTGTGATGGGAAGGAGACTTATTCCTCTATAGTTATCACATATCTTGTCTTGTCTCTTTTTTTGTGCACGGGACACAGGATGTTGAGGTTCCAATCATTGGTCATGCATTCCTCTAGCCAAATTGTACAAATCAGCTGGTGCATGCTTCTGACCATCATCTGGCCACCAGTCTTGAATAGTTCGGCTGATAAACCATCGGCACTTGCAGCTTTATTGTTCTTCAGCCGATTAATTGCTACTCTGACCTCATCTTCGCTAGGTGGTATACACTCTATACCGTATTTTCTTATTGGTTCTGGGGTATCTTCTTCACCGCCCCTATTTTATACCAGAAGCTTTGCAAAAAGCTCCCTTTCGATTCTCAACACACTCTCTGTATCTGTCATCAGGATTCCATCTTCATCTCTAAAGGAGGATGTGCCTGCGCCAAAGCCTTCGGTTTTGGTTTTTTACTCGTTGATAAAATTTCCGAAATTCATTCTGACTCCTGTACATCTCGATTTGCTTACGCTCACGTTTTTCTTGGTCTTTCTTCAGGATAAAGGTACTCGATATTATTAGACGAGACTGGTGCGTCCATTGTTCACAACTTTCCACATGGATTTTTAAGACAAAAGTGTATTAGGAGTTCTATAGTCGACGTTCGCTTAATGACAAAGGTCGTTCAGAAATGACCATTGTGGAATAGAGCTTTAATGACATGATTGAACTGAACAGCACCCTCTTGCCCGATTAGAGGTCAATAGCAATTCCTCCTTATACTGACATATTTTCCGAATATTACAAATATTCAGTACAGCCCTTCTAATCACTTGTCCATATTCCCTTCACGGTGTCATGTGTTGTGATGTTCGGCTTACAATTGTGGCCTATAGATTGACTCGAGAAAACACAAAATAATAAAATTTTGGGTCCACTCCATCCTAAAATTATTATCTGATCATTTCCGAAAACTGTAGACGTTGTAGACTTGACCACAGCGATCTGCACTATATTTCCTCCCTCTAGTGTGTTATTAAATAATATCTGAATACGTAAGCACCTGCACATATTTTTGAATGGAACTCCACAACCGATCTTTTCCAAAAACAACAGACCCATCCTACATGCAAAATTTCGTTACGATTTGTCTATAACTGTGGCTTTTATGGTGTTTACAAATTATAATGGACAGACGGGCGGAGGGGCACGCATATCTAGATCGACTCAGCTAGTCGAGATATGTCGGTACTCATAAAGGTGGGTCTAGGACCAATATTTCGCGGCGTTACAAACTCTTGGCACCAGAATGAGTGGACGATCCCCTTCTAGGGGTTGGGGCCTCTAGAGCGACCAGAAAAACCGATAAAAATTATGTATTTAATCCATTTCAACCGCTAAATATTAACCGATCTTTTCCAAAACCCATCCTACAAACTCTTGGCACCAGAATAAGTGGAGCGTTAAATCTCACCTTGGGACTACACTAAAACTAGGCTAAGTAAACATATTACGATGGACAATTTTTGGTGCTTTGGTCAAATCGGATATCCATTCGCTTGATATTGGATTAACAAAATGTTAAAAATATTGAGCCTTGTGGGGGTGGTACCGGCAGAACCGATGGGTCTCACCTTCAGACTTCATCTGGGCCAGTTATGAAATTGGATATTCCCTTCGGTTCATATCGGATTTACAAAATTTTTAAAATGTTACCCTTTGTGGGAAAGTTATTCGAAGGAAAATTATACGTGTTTGGTCAAAATATTAGGTTCGCATTTTTCATATAAATGTAGACCACTTTGTGGGAAAGGTACCTGAAAGGGTGGGCTGATATTCCTCAACTTTGAAATTGACTTATGTTTGAACCAGTAAGGAAAGTTGTAAAGTCGGACTGGACCGACTATATGATACCCTTCACCACATTGGGTATATTCTACATATATATTCTAACAGACGTCGCGTCTTTGTTATATATCTATATCTGAACCAATTTCAGAGAAACATTCAAGTCTTAATTCACCACGCTATGCCTAAATTCGTGCAAACGAAAATATTTCCAGGGACTTTAGTGCACCATTCACCTAAAATCGGGAGAAACTATATATGGGAGCTATATCTAAATCTGAACCGATGTTCATGAAACTTAGCACACATTATTATAGACACATTTCAATACGCGATGCCAAATTTCGTGCAAATCGAATGATATATAGGGACATTGGTACATCATTTACATTAAATCGGACGAAGATATATATGGGAGCTATATCTAAATCTGAACCGATTTTTCCCAATTTCAATAGGGTTCGTCCTTGGGCCAAACAAATGAGCTGTGCCAAATTTCATCCAATTCGAATCATAAATGCGACCTGTACTTTGTTTACAATTTAACATGGACAGACAGACGGACGGACATGCATAAATCGACTCAGAAAGTGATTCTATGCATATTCTCAAAAGGAACCATGGGTCTATCTCGATTATTTTTGCCTGTTACAAACAAATGCACAACGACATAATACTCTGTACCACAGTGTGGTGAAGGGTATAAAGAAACCAGTGAGCGGAGCAGTATAGTCGGACGGGGGCGACCATACGATACCCTACACAACTACCACAGAATTCTATCTTTTTGCGGATTTTTATTCCGAACCTGGGTAATATTTCGTGATATTTGCACCCTTCACCCTGGGTTGTGTTGTGATGTTCGGCTTTTAATTTTGGCCTATAGATTGAATCGAAAAAAAACACAATAAAAATAAGTTTTTAAGGCGTTGTCCTTGACCATACCTGGATCCTCAGGGAAAATTCCGCCCCCTAGTGTGGTAATGTGTTTCTAAATAATATCTGAATACTATCAACTTCTCGGGCATATGTCCTTCAGGAGCAAGTATATACGCCCCAGAATAAAAATTTTGTAATTTTTCACACAAAAGTCAGGGTCCATTTGAACCGCTAAATATTGACCGATCTTTATCAAAACAGGCATGTTTATTCTTTGGCCCGATCCCCTTCTCCACGCAAAATTTTACGGTGTTCGGGCCATTATTGCGGCCTCTGAAGCGACCAGAAAAACCTACAAAAATTTAGTATTTGGTCCATTTCATCCCCTAAATATTAACCGAAATTTCGTGAAGATTGGTCCACATGTCTAGACACACATGTCTAGATCGACTCAGCTAGTCGAGATATGACGATCGGTATACTTAAAGGTGGGTCTAGGACCAATATGACAACATAGTTGTGTAGGGTATAAAAAGTCAAAATGGATTTTTGAATAAAAAATTGAATTTATAAAGAAAACATTGAAAAATCTGCCCTGTTGTCACAAGTTCATCCCAGAGTACCCTCATCCATAAGAGTAGGACCTTTTATAATAATGTTGAATAAAACCCTCAGTAAATATAAACATTGGCAACCTTGGTTGTTTAATGTGGTTGAGTACAAGGTGCAGTTAGACCACTCACATGAATTGTTTACAAAACAATATACAAGATTACCAACAATATTACATTTGACACACATAAGACATTTTTTCAGTTATATGTGTAGTTATTTCATTTGAGTATATAACCCGCTAAGTGACAAAATTAAAGGCACAATTTTAAGAGTATCCTAATTATTACGTGGACTGATTCAAAATGCATAATAACACTTAGAAACATCATTATGTTGGTCCGTGACAAACTATTTTCATCAGTAGTAAATAGAATGAGAAACTTAATTTTCTATTTTTAACAATTGATATGAAATATGGGTGCGTATACGTTGTAAAATAAGTTACACCTATCACTTATACGCATCGATATCTTAATAAAACGTAATTGCGTTTATAATTCATAAACCAACTCATTATAAAACGAATTATGTATATATTAAATTATTGACTGGAAAATCTTATTTTGAAAAATCAATATCAGTTCAATTTCAGTTATATCCCCTATATAACGGTTTCTGCCGATTTTCGGCAGTGTTCGGATTTTTTATATCATTTTCAAATAAAATGGGCTGTAATTTAGATAATAACTATAATGGACCCAGACGTTTTTCTAACTGTGGTTAGGTTAGGTTAGGTTGAAAAGAGGGGTGGATGATACCACAACATGTCCAACATGAGAAGGACATACACTTAAGCCATATGAGGCCTGTTGTGCGCTCTAGATGTGCGGAGAAAGTACAAATCAAGAATTAGTGAAAGTGTATATTATAAAGAAAAACATTTGGGTTTAATTCCCTATGAATCTAGGAATTCCGTGTTTTCAGTCTTTTCCATTCACACCCCCTCAGATCGCTTAGTCCGTGAAGAATGTCATTTCCCAAGAATTGTCTCCGAAGGCATGTAAATGCTGGGCAATGGCATAGGAAATGTTCCAGCGTTTCACTGTCTTCCCCACACGCTCTGCATTCAATCTTCCTCTTCCTTCGCATCCAATCTTGAGTAGATGTGCCTTCAGGCCGAGGTGTCCCGTCAGAACACCCGTCAGTCGGCTTATTTCTATTTTGTTTAGCGTTAGGATTTGCTTAGTTTTGTCTTCACTTGGGTGATTTTTCCTGTCCCCTCATTATCCCAAAAGGTTTTGTGGGTCTCATGTGAACATTCCCTCATTTCTTGGCATGTTTCGCTAAAAGGTTTGGCGGTATACACCTCTATTGTGGGTAGTGCAATGGCACTCCTGGCTAGTTGATTTGCAATCGCGTTGCCTATGATTCCTTGGTGACCCGGTACCATATAATTCTAACTGAAGTGGCTGTAATTTGACATTATGGTTATTTGGCCCAAGGACGAACCCTATTGAAATTGGGAAAAATCGGTTCAGATTTGGATATAGCTTCCATATATATTTTCGTCCGATTTAATGTAAATGGTGCACCAAAGTCCCCATATATATATATATATATATATCTCGATTTGCACGAAATTTGGCACAGCGTAATGAATTAGGTCTAGAATGATGTGTCTTAAGTTTCCTGAAAATCGGTTCAGATTTAGATATAATTCCCATATATATATTTTCGTCCGATTTAATGTAAATGGTCTAGCAAAGTCCCTTTATATCTTTTGATTTGCACGAAATTTGGCAGAGCGTAGTGAATTAGGTATAGAATGATGTGTGTTAAGTTTCCTGAAAATAGGTTCAGATTTACATATAGCTCCCATATATAGGATTTAATGTAAATTCCACCAAAGTCCCTATATATCTTTCGATTTGCACGAAATTTGGCACAGAATTAGGTATAGAATGATGTGTGTTAAGTTTTCTGAAAATCGGTTCAGTTTTTTATATAGCTCCCATATATATTTTCGTAGGATTTAATGTAAATGGTGCCCCAAAGCGTTATGAAATAGGTCTAGAATGATGTGTGTAGCTTATATAGCTTCTATATCTGCTTATATAGCTGACTATATCTGACCAAATGAAAAATTTAGTATCGGTTGCCGAATGACATACTTATGGATTCAATTTCATTTTACTGGTCTTTAAAATGCGACGTCTTTCAGGATTCGTCTGTTGAATATACCCAAAGTGGTGAAGGGTATCATATAGTCGGCCCCGTCCAACTTTACTACTTTCCTTACTGGTTTATTATGAAACTGATACCTATAAATATCATTTCGTATACACTCCGAAATGGAGCTGAGAAATTTATAGGTTTTATGTCAGTTACGTCCTTTTGACTTGGTATTTTCTGAATCAAAGGACGTAACTACAACACAATTGTAGTACAACAAGGTAAGTAATAATTATCCGATTGAGACTAAAATTTGTACAGCGTACCACATTGAGTCCGGAGTGACGTGTGTTAAGTTTTGTTGAAATCGGTTCAGATTTAGACATAGCTACCACGCATATTTTCGTTCGATTTTGTATAAATTGTGCATTAAAGCACCTACATATCTTTCGATTTGCACGAAAGTTTGCATAGCGTACTGTATTGAGTCTAGGGTGATGTGTGTAAAGTTTTGTGAAAATCGGTTCAGATTTCGATATTGCTCCCATATACAGCTTCCTCCAATTTTATGTAAATGTTGAACTAAAGACATTAAATATTACTCCATTAGCGATAGAACTTTGCACAGGGTACTTTTCCACCCAGTGAGAAATACCTAATAATAGCTGATTAGTTAAAAAATACCGAATTTTGGGGTACCGCTATATGGAGGCTACTGTAAAAAATTGGCCGTTATATCTCATGTTCAATATCAAACATCCCAGAAGTAACATTAATATAAGTTCAGAATTTCTATCTTCAATATCGCGAGCTTTAGTTTTTTTACAGGAGTGTAGTTACGCCCTATTGCATTAACAACCAGTAAGGAAAGTAGTAAAGTCGAACTGGGCCGACTATATGATACCCTTCACCACTTTTGGTATATTCTACATATGCATGCGTACAATTGCAAGTCAATGTTCCCTCGATGAAACATACTCATGTCTTTGTGCTACCTATGATAAATTTAATTTCATTATGGCAGATTTAGACCATGGGACAGATTTATGGAAAACGATTTATAGCAAAGATGATACACGCTATTCGGTGTTTAAAATTTAATTTCAATCAGAGACTCGTTAGAAATACATATGGAAGCTATGGCTGCATCTGCACCAATTTCAATAAAATGCAATAACGTCATTTAAGTCTCAATTCGATACGTTGTGCAAAATTTCGTGTTAATCGGACAAACATTAGGAGTTTGGTGCACCAGTTATGTAAAATCGGACGAATATATATGTATATGTGGGAGCTACATCGACATCTGAACCGATTTTCCCGCAACTTAGCACTCATCATTATAGACTCAATTCAGTACGCCATACAACATTTCGTGCAAATCGAAGGATATATAGGGACTTTGGTGCACCATTTACATTAAATCGGACGAAAATATATATGTGAACTATATCTAAATCTGAACCGATTTTCGCGAAACTAAGCACTCATCATCCTAGATTCAATTCAGTAAGCTATACCAAATTTCGTGCAAATCGAATGATTTTCAGGGTCTTTGGTGCACCATTTACATTAAATCGGACGAAAATATATATAGGGGCTATATCTGAATCTGAATCGATTTTCACGAAACTTAGCACTCATCATCCTAGATTCATTCTACACTCAATTCAGTAAGCTGTGTCAAATTTCGTGTAAATCGAAAGATATATAGGGACTTTGGTGCACAATTCACCTAAAATCGGACGAAAATATATATAGGAGCTATATCTAAATCTGAACCGATTTTCAGGAAAGTTAACAAACACCATTCTAGACTCAATTCAATGCGCTATGCCAAATTTCGTGCAAATCGAATGATATATATAGGGACATTGGTTCACCATTTACATAAAATCGAACGAAAATATATATATGAGCTATATCTAAATCTGAACCAATTTTCACGAAACTTCGCACATATCATTCTAGATTCAATTCAGTACGCTGTGTCAAATTTCGTGTAAATCGAAAGATATATAGGGACTTTGGTGCACAATTTACCTAAAATCGGACGAAAATATATATAGGAGCTATATCCAAATCTGAACCGATTTTCGCGAAACTTCGCACACATCATTCTAGACTCAATTCAATTTGCTATACTAAATTCCATGCAAATCGAATGACATATAGGGATATTGGTTCACCATTTACATAAAATCGGACGAAAATATAAATGGGAGCTATATCTAAATCTGAACCGATTTTCTCCAATTTCAATAGGGTTCGTCCTTAGGCCAATTAAGTGACCTGTGCCAAATTTCATCCAAATCGGATCATAAATGCGACCTGTACTTTGTTAACAAAAATACATGGACGGACATGCATAAATCGACTCCGAAAGTGATGCTATGCATATTCTCAAAAGGAACCATGGATCTATCTCGATTATTTTTGCATATGTAAAATTGGGCTGAAGTCGGATACTAGCCAAAAATAGTCCACAGCTGTGGTTCTACTTGAGATTGGAAACTTCATTGCAAATAATTGTAATCTGGGTAAACTCTTCATTTTCTTCATATAAAGAATGTTAGTAATTATGGACTTACTTCTTAAATTTTCCTGATTATTTTATTTTTTTTTTAGAAAAAAAGTTTAATAGAAATTGCAGATATCTGGTAGACTAATGTCCAGCTTTAGAAACATTTTTATACCCTTCACCACACCGTGGTACATGGAAAGGAAGTCTGTAGCAAATTGTAAACAATGTACAGGTCGCAATTATGATCCGAATGAGATGAAATTTTTCACAGCTTAAGCTGAATTTGTACAAAATCGATTTTGATTAGAGAAGAAATTATGCTCGTCGGTCTTGCGCGCAGCAAAGAGGTTTCGTAATATTGTCCTTCACATGATCTTTCCTTCCAATTCGTCGCATTCGCCTTTTGCATGAGCCATTAGTAGGCTCGATTTTATATGACTTTTGAGCAGGGGCATCATAATCCATTCTCACAACATGACCTAACCAACATAATCGCTGCAGCTCGATGAGTCCGATTATGTCGATGTCCGAGAATAGATGTTACAACTGATGGTTCATTTGAGGGCGATATTCACCGTCGATGCAGATCGGCCCATTGATCTTCCAGAGAATTTTTCTCTCAAACACCCCAAGAGCTGCCTCATCTACTTGCGCAAGTACCCATGCTTCAAATCCGTACAACAGCTCGGGTAATATCAGCGCGTTCTAAATTGTGAGTTTGGTCTGAGGAGAGGTGACTTCGTTTCTTAATTTGCTTACTTAGTAGCATCGGTTGGCCATCACTATCCTTCTCCGAATTTAAAAACTGATGTCATTCGTTTTATTTATGGCGATACCAAGGTATATAAAATCTTTGACTACCTCAAAGCTGTACAAGTTCCACAGTTGTCCGAGTCTACTGGACGTCTTGCGCGTTGATACCAACAGCTTGGTCTTCTCGCCGTTTAATGCCAGACCCACTTTAGCAGACTGCTTCTCAAATTGTTCATATGTGGCTGTTGTGCTCAATTTAAGGCTTTTGTCCTAGGAGTTTTCAAATATACACATTATGTAAGGGTCACGGCCGATTTTATGTAGTTGGGTGATTTTAGTTCCAAATCACAAGTGAAATGCCTATAGGATTTCTTTTCGTGCTTTCAGAGCTTAGAATAACGTTTACAGAGAATTTTCAATTCAAATCGATACCATCCTATGTGCATTTTCTGACCGAAAACATATTACAGCCACTTCGGGCTGAGTGGCGAACTTCTTCACTGAAAATTTTCAATAAATCTCTATGTTCATATAAGGATTCCGCTCCCATTTTCATTGTACTAAATACCATCCTACCCGAAGTTTCCAACCAATAATACACTACACCTTATTGGTTGGACAATTTAAAAAATTAGGTTCATGTTTTAACATAGATTCCATATAAAAGTTTAGAAAAATTCAAGTGTTTTGCACCGACCAAACATAACGAAATTTTTATTTGTTATCTCTATTGAAGTATAATTGTAATAAAACTGTTGCTGTACCACTTATTGTAATGCCTGTAATGGGTTAAAAGCAATTGCTGCATTGTGACCATATGCTAACCTCAACTCCTCCTGGAACATTTCCCGTTGAAGACGTTAACAATATAAACTTGGCTTTGAGATGATGTTGGCACTTTTGCCAACTACCTCCGATGTTGGCAACATACATTAGTTTATTTGTTTGTTTTGTTATTGTTACAGTCAATGGTTATCTTTTGTTGTACTACTACACTTTTTGTTGTTGTTACTATTATACTATATAACTAAAATAGACTACAGTCAACTCCATTCTACTGCAATTTTTACCTTATAAAATTTATTTTCATATCAGACAATTTATTTTGGTAATTTTAGAAATTGCAGTTAAACAGAATTGACTGTACACATTTTCTTATCTTTGTTATTGTTGTTGCAAATTTTTTGTTGTTATAGTTGTTGTTGTGTGTTGTACAAATAAAATACTTACGTTGTATCCTCAGCAGTATCGTTATCTGATCAACATCAACAAAGTCGGGCGTTATACGCATTGCCCGGCACGTATATTCGCCAGCATCCGCCTGGGTTACATCCTTTATTACCAGTCCATCGGAAAAGGGTACATATTTGGCCGTAATATTGGTTCCATTGTAAACTGTGTGCGTGTGTGTGTAAATTAAATTAGCAGAAGCAGCAGCAGTGCATCGAACAAGGAAAAAATGACAAGCAGTTCAAAGGATAAAATAAAGAGGAAGAAAAAGAAGAAAAAGTTTCAAGTATTTAGTTACTGTTTAGCTGATGTAAATTATTGTTGCTGTTCATGGCTTAATTAGTAATTGTATTTTCTTTTGAGAAACTAATTTTTCATTTTAAATACACAAAGATTTGGAAGAATGGATAAGAGGAGAGAAGGGAAAATTCTACCTTAAAGTATTCTTAAAAAATCCACGCCTTGGGTGATAGTCCTAAAAAATATTCTTTAAAAAAATCCACACCTTGGGTGATAGTCCCTAAAAAATATTCTTTAAAAAATCCACACCTTAAGTGATAGTCCCTAAAAAATATTCTTTAAAAAATCAACGCCTTGGGTGATAGTCCCTAAAAAATATTCTTTAAAAAATCCACGCCTTGTGTGGATGGGTCCCTTAAAAATATTCTTTAAAAAATCCACCCCTTGGGTGATAGTCCCTAAAAAATATTCTTTAAAAAATCCACGCCTTGGGTGATAGTCCCTAAAAAATATTCTTTAAAAAATCCACGCCTTGGGTGATAGTCCCTAAAAAATATTCTTTAAAAAATCCACGCCTTGTGTGGATGGGTCCCTTAAAAATATTCTTTAAAAAATTTACGCCTTGTGTGGATGGGTCCCTTAAAAAATATTCTTTAAACAATCCACGCCTTGGGTGATAGTCCCTAAAAAATATTCTTTAAAAAATCCACGCCTTGGGTGATAGTCCCTAAAAAATATTCTTTAAAAAATCCACGCCTTGTGTGGATGGGTCCCTTAAAAATATTCTTTAAAAAATTTACGCCTTGTGTGGATGGGTCCCTTAAAAAATATTCTTTAAAAAATCCACGCCTTGTGTGGATGGGTCCCTTAAAAAATATTCTTTAAAAAATCCACGCCATGGGTGATAGTCCCTAAAAAATATTCTTTAAAAAATCCACGCCTTGTGTGGATGGGTCCTTTAAAAAATATTCTTTAAAAAATCCACGCCTTGTGTGGATGGGTCCCTTAAAAAATATTCTTTAAAAAATCCACGCCTTGTGTGGATGGGTCCCTTAAAAAATATTCTTTAAAAAATCCACGCCTTGTGTGGATGGGTCCCTTAAAAAATATTCTTTAAAAAATCCACGCCTTGGGTGATAGTCCCTAAAAAATATTCTTTAAAATATCCACGCTTTGTTTGAGACCCCTAAAAATATTCTTTAAAAAATCCACGCCTTGGGTGATAGTCCCTAAAAATATTCTTTAAAAAATCCACGCCTTGGGTGATAGTCCCTAAAAAATATTCTTTAAAAAATCCACGCCTTGGGTGATAGTCCCTAAAAAATATTCTTTAAAAAATCCACGCCTTGGGTGATAGTCCCTAAAAAATATTCTTTAAAAAATCCACGCCTTGGGTGATAGTCCCTAAAAAATATTCTTGAAAAAATCCACGCCTTGGGTGATAGTCCCTAAAAAATATTCTTTAAAAAATCCACGCCTTGGGTGATAGTCCCTAAAAAATATTCTTTAAAAAATCCACGCCTTGGGTGATAGTTTCTAAAAAAATATTCTTTAAAAAATCCACGCCTTGGGTGATAGTTTCTAAAAAAATATTCTTTAAAAAATCCACGCCTTGGGTGATAGTTTCTAAAAAAATATTCTTTAAAAAATCCACGCCTTGGGTGATAGTCCCTAAAAAATATTCTTTAAAAAAATCCACGCCTTGCGTGGATGGGTCCCTTAAAAAATATTCTTTAAAAAATCCACACCTTAAGTGATAGTCCCTAAAAAATATTCCTTAAAAAATCCACGCCTTGTGTGGATGGGTCCCTTAAAAAATATTCTTTAAAAAATCCACGCCTTGTGTGGATGGGTCCCTTAAAAAATATTCTTTAAAAAATCCACGCCTTGTGTGGATGGGTCCCTTAAAAAATATTCCTTAAAAAATACACGCCTTGTGTGGATGGGTCCCTTAAAAAATATTCTTTAAAAAATCCACGCCTTGGGTGATAGTCCCTAAAAAATATTCTTTAAAAAATCCACGCCTTGGGTGATAGTTTCTAAAAAAAATATTCTTTAAAAAATCCACGCCTTGGGTGATAGTCCCTAAAAAATATTCTTTAAAATATCCACGCTTTGTTTGAGACCCCTAAAAATATTCTTTAAAAAATCCACGCCTTGGGTGATAGTCCCTAAAAAATATTCTTTAAAAAATCCACGCCTTGGGTGATAGTCCCTAAAAAATATTCTTTAAAAAATCCACGCCTTGGGTGATAGTCCCTAAAAAATATTCTTTAAAAAATCCACGCCTTGGGTGATAGTCCCTAAAAAATATTCTTTAAAAAATCCACGCCTTGGGTGATAGTCCCTAAAAAATATTCTTGAAAAAATCCACGCCTTGGGTGATAGTCCCTAAAAAATATTCTTTAAAAAATCCACGCCTTGGGTGATAGTCCCTAAAAAATATTCTTTAAAAAATCCACGCCTTGGGTGATAGTTTCTAAAAAAATATTCTTTAAAAAATCCACGCCTTGGGTGATAGTTTCTAAAAAAATATTCTTTAAAAAATCCACGCCTTGGGTGATAGTTTCTAAAAAAATATTCTTTAAAAAATCCACGCCTTGGGTGATAGTTTCTAAAAAAATATTCTTTAAAAAATCCACGCCTTGGGTGATAGTCCCTAAAAAATATTCTTTAAAAAAATCCACGCCTTGCGTGGATGGGTCCCTTAAAAAATATTCTTTAAAAAATCCACACCTTAAGTGATAGTCCCTAAAAAATATTCCTTAAAAAATCCACGCCTTGTGTGGATGGGTCCCTTAAAAAATATTCCTTAAAAAATACACGCCTTGTGTGGATGGGTCCCTTAAAAAATATTCTTTAAAAAATCCACGCCTTGTGTGGATGGGTCCCTTAAAAAATATTCTTTAAAAAATCCACGCCTTGTGTGGATGGGTCCCTTAAAAAATATTCCTTAAAAAATACACGCCTTGTGTGGATGGGTCCCTTAAAAAATATTCTTTAAAAAATCCACGCCTTGGGTGATAGTCCCTAAAAAATATTCTTTAAAAAATCCACGCCTTGGGTGATAGTTTCTAAAAAAAATATTCTTTAAAAAATCCACGCCTTGTGTGGATGGGTCCCTTAAAAAATATTCTTTAAAAAATCCACGCCTTGTGTGGATGGGTCCCTTAAAAAATATTCCTTAAAAAATACACGCCTTGTGTGGATGGGTCCCTTAAAAAATATTCTTTAAAAAATCCACGCCTTGGGTGATAGTCCCTAAAAAATATTCTTTAAAAAATCCACGCCTTGGGTGATAGTTTCTAAAAAAATATTCTTTAAAAAATCCACGCCTTGGGTGAAAGTTTCTAAAAAAATATTCTTTAAAAAATCCACGCCTTGGGTGATAGTTTCTAAAAAAATATTCTTTAAAAAATCCACGCCTTGTGTTGATGGGTCCCTTAAAAAATATTCTTTAAAAAATCCACGCCTTGTGTGGATGGGACCTAGAAAAAATATTCTTTAAAAAAATCCACGCCTTGTGTGGATGGGACCCAGAAAAAATATTCTTTAAAAAATCCACGCCTTGTGTGGATGGGTCCCTTAAAAAATATTCTTTAAAAAATCCACACCTTAAGTGATAGTCCCTAAAAAATATTCCTTAAAAAATCCACGCCTTGTGTGGATGGGTCCCTTAAAAAATATTCTTTAAAAAATCCACGCCTTGTGTGGATGGGTCCCTTAAAAAATATTCTTTAAAAAAATCCACGCCTTGTGTGGATGGGTCCCTTAAAAAATATTCTTTAAAAAATCCACGCCTTGTGTGGATGGGTCCCTTAAAAAATATTCTTTAAAAAATCCACGCCTTGTGTGGATGGGTCCCTTAAAAAATATTCTTTAAAAAATCCACGCCTTGGGTGATAGTCCTTAAAAAATATTCTTTAAAAAATCCACGCCTTGTGGTGTGTCCCTTAAAAAATATTCTTTAAAAAATCCACGCCTTGTGTGGATGGGTCCCTAAAAAATATTCTTTAAAAAATCCACGCCTTGTGATAGGTCCCTAAAAAATAAATCCACGCCTTGGGTGAAAGTAAAAAAATATTCTTTAAAAAATCCACGCCTTGGGTGATGGGTCCTTAAAAAAATATTCTTTAAAAAATCCACGCCTTGTGTTGATGGGTCCCTTAAAAA
>NW_026876021.1:0-18830 GCF_032173495.1 Musca vetustissima
GAGAAAATATATATGGAGGCTCTATTAAAGTATGATCCACTCGCTAGGTTATTTTAACTTCAGTGCTTTGTGCAAAATTTTGTGTTAATCGACCTAATTTTGGGAAATTATATATGGGAATTATATCCAAATCGGAACGGATGTTCACGAAACTTAACACACACCATTCTAGACTTAATTCATTATGTTATGCCAAATTTCGTGCAAATAGAAAGATATATAGGGGCCTTGGGGCTTAATTCAGTATGCTGCGCCAAAGTTCGTGCAAATCGAAAGATATATAGGGACTTTGATGCACCAATTACGAAAATATATATGGGAGCTATATTTTCTGAACCGATTTTCGCGAAACCTAGCACACGTCATTCTAGACTTAATTCAGTGAGCTATGCCAAAATTCGTGCACATGAAACGATTTTAAGGGACTTTTGTGCACCATTTACCTAAAATCGCGAAAATATATATGGGAGCTTTAACTAAATCTGAACCGATATTCATTAAACTTAGCACACATTATTATAGACGCAATTCCGTACGCTATGCCAAATTTCGTTTAAATCGAAGGATATACAGGGTCTTTGATGCACCAATTACCTTAAATCGGACGAAAATATATATGGGAGCTATATCTAACTCTGAACCGATTTTCATTTACCTTAAATCAGAGGAAGATATATATGGGAGCTATATCTAAATCTGAACCGATTTTCACGAAACTTTGAACAAATCATTCTAAACTTAATTTAGTACCCTATGCCAAATTTCGTGCAAATCGAAAGATATATAGAGACTTTGGTGCACCATTAACATAAAATCGGACGAAACTATATATGGGAGCTATATCAAAATCTGAACGGATTTTCACCAAACATAGCACACATCATTCTAAACTTAATTCTGTACGCTGTGCCAAATTTCGGGCAAATCGAAAGATATATAAGGACTTTGGTGCACCTTTACCTTAAATCGGACGAAAATATATATGGGAACTATATCTAACCGATTTTGAATCTTATAAAAAATCTAAATCTGAACTGAAAAATAACATTTCATTCTCGACTTAATTAAATGCCAAATTTCGATAGATGTATAGGCACTTTGGTGTAAAAATATTACATTTAAAAATCCAAATTATATGGGCCTTGAAAAATATTCTTTAAAAAATCCACGCCTTGTATGGGCCTTGAAAAATAATCTTTAAAAAATCCACGCCTTATATGGGCCTTGAAAAATGAATCTTTAAAAAATCCACGCCTTGGTAAGGCCTTGTAAAAATATTCTTTAAAAAATCCACGCCTTGGTAAGGCCTTGTAAAAATATTCTTTAAAAAATCCACGCCTTGGTAAGGCCTTGTAAAAATATTCTTTAAAAAATCCACGCCTTGGTAAGGCCTTGTAAAAATATTCTTTAAAAAATCCACGCCTTGGTAAGGCCTTGTAAAAATATTCTTTAAAAAATCCACGCCTTGGTAAGGCCTTGTAAAAATATTCTTTAAAAAATCCACGCCTTGGTAAGGCCTTGTAAAAATATTCTTTAAAAAATCCACGCCTTGGTAAGGCCTTGTAAAAATATTCTTTAAAAAATCCACGCCTTGGTAAGGCCTTGTAAAAATATTCTTTAAAAAATCCACGCCTTGGTAAGGCCTTGTAAAAATATTCTTTAAAAAATCCACGCCTTGGTAAGGCCTTGTAAAAATATTCTTTAAAAAATCCACGCCTTGGTAAGGCCTTGTAAAAATATTCTTTAAAAAATCCACGCCTTGGTAAGGCCTTGTAAAAATATTCTTTAAAAAATCCACGCCTTGGTAAGGCCTTGTAAAAATATTCTTTAAAAAATCCACGCCTTATGTAGGCCTTGAAAAATTATTTTTTTTTATAAACGAGGCCTTATGTAGGCCTTGAAAAGTAATCTTTAGAAAGTCCACGCCTTATACTGGCGTTGTAAAAATATTTTTTAAGAAATCCACACATTATATAGGCCTTGAAAAATGAATCTTTAAAAAATTCACGCCTTATATAGGCCTTGAAAAATTTTAAACATCTGTGCCTTGATAAGGTATTGAAAATTTAATTTTGAAAAAATGCCCGCCTTATAAAATTCCCAAAATATATTTTGTAAATAGTTTACTCCTCTTATAGAAACCGAAAAATATTTTTTGTGTTTAGATTCAGGCCTCTTTCTTTAATTTTTTTCTCAGCAGCCCTTTAAAAAATATTTTTATTTTCGATATGAAAATAAAAAAAATACCTCCCTAATTGCTTCTAATTTAATTCCAACTGAAAACTTGTTTTTATTTTTTTTTCATGAAATCCATTTTCCTCTTCTGTAAAAAAATTATATTTGCCATTTCCTTGTCCACTTTTACATTCAAATAAACCGCTCATTTATTTTAATTGAAAATTTCACTCTCTCTTTGTTCGGATGATTATGTTCGATATATGGCTGTGAGAGTGTGTGTGTCTGTGTGTGAAATATCCTTTGACATGGAAATTGCTTGGCAAAAATATGATTTATGAATAATAAATGTAAATGCCATAAATAAATTTTACGTATAATTAAATTTTCTCTCGTTGGGTTTTTTATTGCCGATGTTGTTGGTTGGCAAATTGAAAACAAGAGTTGTTTCATAGTTGTTGTTGTAAATTTTTTAGTAAAATATAAAAAAATATATTCAGATGCTGATGATGATAATTTTTGATAAGCATTGAATTATGTATTTTTTTCACATGATTGAAGGGATAATTAAACGAGGGAGGGTTGAAATAAATCAAGTAGTGAGTAATACATTACATGTGTGGTGCACACTTTTAGGCTGTGGTTCATTATTGGACAGCTAATTTATGTTATGGTGGTGGTTAATTGGTAATTAGACAAAATAATAATCTGTTTCTGTTCTCATCACCAATTTCATTTTAAAAAATTAAAAATTCCGTATTTTACAAAAATCGACCCCACTGTGATGACCACCCGTACCCCAATGTTCGCTGGCGCCGCCATCATTTGTAATATGCTAATCATTTAATATTCCGGTATTTTAGAAAATTTTATTTGACGCGCATAATTATTGGACCTCACAATTACCAGACCACGAACACACACACACACGAACCCATTCATTATTCCGACACACAACACTAAATAATGGGCCTTTGTTAAGTGAATTGCTTGTTGCTGCGGCTACTGCTGCAGAATTTACACACACGCACACAAAATGGAAAACATATGTTTATGCCCTTGTACACACACATATACATACATTTACATATTTATTATTGATTATTAAACATTATCACAGAATTGTTTGTAGTTATTGTCACAATTATGATCATTGGCTGTGCGATAAAATTTATGGTGGTCGTACAGTGGGTCACAAAAATTAAATCGGGCCAAACCAAAAAAATATATAAGACCGATCAATTCCTTACTAAGATGTTCCTACTTGAGGGTGAACCAATGTCCATGTGTTCTCAAATTTTTTGAAGTTCCGAAAATTAATTTTCTCCTTGGACCCACTGGCCATAACTCACTATTCATTACATTGCCTATGTATTTAACACACACACATGCATAAATTGTTGACCACAAAATGTGCCGACAAATATACCAGCATGCATTCAGGCTATTTTCAATACTTTACAAATGCTTGGGCATTTTGTTGTTGTTGCTGCTGCTGAATTGTTTATTAAATTATATTGATTTTCTGCATTATGACCTGTGTTAATATGGGTGCTTTTGTGACAACGTGTGTATGTGTATTGGTACAGCATTCAATTAATATTACATACTTTAAGGCGTGGATATTTATACCCTACACAACTATTTTGTCAGGGTATTATAGCTTTGTGCAGCCCCAAAAGTTTGTAACGCCGCGAAATAGTAGGATGGGTTGTGGCCAATGAAAACCCCTATTATTTTTGGGAAAGATCGGTTAATATTTAGGGGATGAAATGGACCAAAACTAAATTTTTGTCGGTGTTTCTGGTCGCTCCAGAAGCCGCAAAAATGGCCGAACATCGTGCAATTTTGCATGGAGAAGGGGATCGGGCCAAATAATAAGCATGCCTGTATTGATAAAGATGGTCAATATTTAGCGGGTCAAATGGACCCTGACTTTTGTGTGAAACATTACAAAATTTGTATCCTATAGAGTATATATTAACCCCTGAAGGAGATAGGCCCGAGAAGTTGATATTATATCCAAGAGGAGTGGTTGACCTTTCAATTAATACCAATTATATCGTTGTATGTGCTCGGATGTGGGACTTACACCTAAATATTTACAGGTATCTCCGTATTCGCATATTATTTAGTAACCCATTATCACTCTAGAGAGCGGAACTATAGCGCTGATCGCTTTGAAATGTTCCATGAGGTTCCAGTTATGGTCAAGGATAACGCCTATAATTCTCGGTGATGATCAGACAATAATTTTGGAATGAAGTGGACCGAAAAGTTAATTTTTTGTGTTATTTTCGAGTCGATCTATAGACCACAAATGAAAGCCGAACATCAAAACACAACACACAGTGAATGGAATCTGGACAATAGCTGTACTGAATACTCGTAATATTCGGAAAATATGTCAGTGTGAGGAAGAGGAGCTGTTTACCTCTAATGGGGCAAGAGGGTGCAAATATCACGAAATATTGCCCAGGCTCGGAATAAACACCCGCAGAAAATTTGAGTTCCGTGGTAGTTGTGTAGGGTATCGTATGGTCGGCCCCGTCCGACTATACTGCTCCGCTCACTGGTTAAAAAAATATTTTCTGGCTGCTACCAGGGGCGTGGATTTTTTTTTTAAATATTTGTTGGCTTCTACAAGTATCGTGAATTAAAAAAAAAATATAATTTTTTTCGAGGGCTATAAGAAGCGTGGATTTTAAGGCCTACCACAAGGCGTGGATTTTTTAAAGATTCATTTTTAAGGCCTATATTTAGGCGTGGATTTTTTAAAGTTTAATTTTTTAGGCCTACCACAAGGCGTGGATTTTTTCTA
The DNA here is from genome assembly GCF_032173495.1 of Musca vetustissima. Lineage (NCBI taxonomy): Eukaryota > Metazoa > Arthropoda > Insecta > Diptera > Muscidae > Musca > Musca vetustissima. Next base: position 4,997 of record NW_026876021.1, read on the forward strand.
GTTTAATTTTTCAGACCTACCACAAGGCGTGGTTTTTGTAAAGTTTAATTTTTAAGGCCTACCACAAGGCGTGAATTTTTTAAGGATTCATTTTTAAGGGCTGCCACAAGGCGTGGATTTTTTAAGGATTCATTTTTAAGGCCTACCACAAGGCGTGGATTTTTTAAAGACCAATTTTTAAGGCCTACCACAAGGCGTGGATTTTTTAAAGACCAATTTTTAAGGCCTACCACAAGGCGTGGATTTTTTAAAGTTTAATTTTTAAGGCCTACCACAAGGCGTGGATTTTTTAAAGACCAATTTTTAAGGCCTACCACAAGGCGTGGATGTTTTAAAGACCAATCTTTAAGGCCTACCACAAGGCGTGGATGTTTTAAAGTTTAATTTTTAAGGCCTATATTTAGGCGTGGATTTATTAAAGTTTAATTTTTAAGGCCTATCACAAGGCGTGGATTTATTAAAGTTTAATTTTTAAGGCCTATCACAAGGCGTGGATTTATTAAAGTTTAATTTTTAAGGCCTATCACAAGGCGTGGATTTATTAAAGTTTAATTTTTAAGGCCTATCACAAGGCGTGGATTTATTAAAGTTTAATTTTTAAGGCCTATCACAAGGCGTGGATTTATTAAAGTTTAATTTTTCAAGGCCTATCCAAGGCGTGGATTTATTAAAGTTTAATTTTTCAAGGCCTATCCAAGGCGTGGATTTATTAAAGTTTAATTTTTCAAGGCCTATCCAAGGCGTGGATTTATTAAAGTTTAATTTTTAAGGCCTAACACAAGGCGTGGATTTATTAAAGTTTAATTTTTAAGGCCTATATTTAGGCGTGGATTTTTTAAAGTTTAATTTTTAAGGCCTACCACAAGGCGTGGATTTTTTAAAGTTTAATTTTTAAGGCCTACCACAAGGCGTGGATTTTTTAAAGTTTAATTTTTAAGGCCTACCACAAGGCGTGGATTTTTTAAAGTTTAATTTTTAAGGCCTATCACAAGGCGTGGATTTATTAAAGTTTAATTTTTAAGGCCTATCACAAGGCGTGGATTTATTAAAGTTTAATTTTTCAAGGCCTATCCAAGGCGTGGATTTATTAAAGTTTAATTTTTCAAGGCCTATCCAAGGCGTGGATTTATTAAAGTTTAATTTTTCAAGGCCTATCCAAGGCGTGGATTTATTAAAGTTTAATTTTTCAAGGCCTATCCAAGGCGTGGATTTATTAAAGTTTAATTTTTAAGGCCTATCACAAGGCGTGGATTTTTTAAAGTTTAATTTTCAAGGCCTGGAAGAGGCGTGGATTTATTAAAGTTTAATTTTTAAGGCCTATATTTAGGCGTGGATTTTTTAAAGTTTAATTTTTAAGGCCTACCACAAGGCGTGGATTTTTTAAAGTTTAATTTTTAAGGCCTACCACAAGGCGTGGATTTTTTAAAGTTTAATTTTTAAGGCCTACCACAAGGCGTGGATTTTTTAAAGTTTAATTTTTAAGGCCTACCACAAGGCGTGGATTTTTTAAAGTTTAATTTTTAAGGCCTACCACAAGGCGTGGATTTTTTAAAGTTTAATTTTTAAGGCCTACCACAAGGCGTGGATTTTTTAAAGTTTAATTTTTAAGGCCTACCACAAGGCGTGGATTTTTTAAAGTTTAATTTTTAAGGCCTACCACAAGGCGTGGATTTTTTAAAGTTTAATTTTTAAGGCCTACCACAAGGCGTGGATTTTTTAAAGTTTAATTTTTAAGGCCTACCACAAGGCGTGGATTTTTTAAAGTTTAATTTTTAAGGCCTACCACAAGGCGTGGATTTTTGAAAGTTTAATTTTTATGGCCTATATTTAGGCGTGGATTTTTTAAAGTTTAATTTTTATGGCCTATATTTAGGCGTGGATTTTTTAAAGTTTAATTTTTATGGCCTATATTTAGGCGTGGATTTTTTAAAGTTTAATTTTTATGGCCTATATTTAGGCGTGGATTTTTTAAAGTTTAATTTTTATGGCCTATATTTAGGCGTGGATTTTTTAAAGTTTAATTTTTATGGCCTCTATTTAGGCGTGGATTTTTTAAAGTTTAATTTTTATGGCCTATAGTTAGGCGTGGATTTTTTAAAGTTTAATTTTTATGGCCTATATTTAGGCGTGGATTTTTTAAAGTTTAATTTTTATGGCCTATATTTAGGCGTGGATTTTTTAAAGTTTAATTTTTATGGCCTATATTTAGGCGTGGATTTTTTAAAGTTTAATTTTTATGGCCTATATTTAGGCGTGGATTTTTTAAAGTTTAATTTTTATGGCCTATATTTAGGCGTGGATTTTTTAAAGTTTAATTTTTATGGCCTATATTGAGGCGTTATATGTATTTATGTCATTCATGATTTTTGATTCAGGTCATCGAACGCAAATTGAAATGACATTTAAGAGTTCACATGCTGTCATTTGTCTATGACATTTCTCATATTGGCATATCGATATCGTTCAATATTAATCTTGCACAAACATGCTGGCAACATATTGTTGAAAGCGAAGACATAAAATAGACACTTAGACACCATGGCGAACAGATGCTCTCCAATAAGAGTTGTCTATAAAAAAAGGACCTTTTGGGCGAATAGACTTTTTGACGTTTGAGTGATACTTTGGGAGAGGGGCAAAATGGCAGGATGGGAGTTGGCTGATCAGCTTATATGAAGTTTATTTTTAAATTGATATTTTTCTGACAATTTTTTCTAACCTGTTTTATTTTTTTCTTCTTTCTCTCTTTCCAGTTTGCTTAGCAGGTTACAATGAAAAGAGACTGTTACATGATCTATTAGATACATACAATACCCTAGAGCGACCGGTTTTAAATGAATCGGATCCATTACAATTAAGTTTCGGTTTAACGTTAATGCAAATAATTGATGTGGTAAGTAATCGAATGCAATCTTTAATAAATATCTACCCTTCTGTATTTGCAATATATGTATGTATATTACACCTATAAGCTATAATAAGCCCTTTTAATATCCCTTGTCACATTTCACAAATGAAATGCCAGAAACGAATGGGCAAAAAAATCGCACAAACAAATTAAATATTTAAAATGTCATCGCATTGCAGAACACAAATAAAGTGTCAAAATGATATGGGCTTAACTGGGCACAATATGTACAAGGCCAATCAAATGAAATGTACTCAGAAGTTAATACCGGCACCTAAGTGCAACCCTGATATGCAATGCATAAAAATGACAGCTGTAAGCTGTTAAGCCTTCGAAGTGATGGGAGGGTAATGCAAAAACAAAAATATGATAATTTTTAAATTAAATAAATTATTTAAAAAATAAAATGGAGCCTAAAAGTATGCACTGCGCATGCCAGAACAAATCACATCAATTGGTCGTATGCCGCCTGAAAGTATGCACTGGACTTTGTAATAACTGAAATATTATTTTTCAGGGGTCTATACAAGTCACGGATTATTTTTTCAAGGCTCTATACCAGGCGTGGATTTTTTAAATCATTTTTTCAAGGCTCTATACCAGGCGTGGATTTTTTAAATCATTTTTTCAAGGCTCTATACCAGGCGTGGATTTTTTAAATCATTTTTTCAAGGCTCTATACCAGGCGTGGATTTTTTAAATCATTTTTTCAAGGCTCTTTACCAGGCGTGGATTTTTTAAATCATTCTTTCAGGGCTCTATACCAGGCGTGGATTTTTTAAATAATTTTTTCAAGGCTCTATACCAGACGTGGATTTTTTAAATCATTTTTTAAATGAATTTTTTTATACCCTTCACCACACTGTGGTACAGGGTATTAGGTCTTTGTGCAAATGTTTGTAACAGGCAAAAATAATCGAGATAGACCCATGGTTACTTTTGAGAATATGCATAGAATCACTTTTTAAGTCGATTTACGCATGTCCGTCTGTCCGTCCGTCTGTCCATGTTAAATTGTAAACAAAGTACGGGTCGCATTTATTATCCGATTTGGATGTAATTTGGCATAGGTCACTTATTTGACCCAAGGACGAACCCTATTGAAATTGGGGAAAATCGGTCCAGATTTAGATATAGCTCCCATATATATTTTCGTCCGATTTAATGTAAATGATGTACATATGTCCCTATTTATCGTTCGATTTGCACGAAATTTGGCACAGCGTAATGAATTAGGTATAGAATGATGTATGCTAAGATTCGTGGAAATCGGTTCAGATTTAGATATAGCTCCCATATATATTTTCGTCCGATTTAAGATAAATGGTGCACCAAAGTCCCTATATATCTTTCGATTTGCACGAAATTTGGCATAGCGCACTGAATTGAGTCTAAAATGATGTGTGCTATGTTTTGTGAAAATCGGTTCAGATTTAGATATAGCTCCCATATATATTTTGGTCCGATTTAAGGTAAATGGTGCACTAAAGTACCTATTTATCCTCCGATTTGCACTAAATTTGGCATATCGTACTAAATTACGTCTAGAGAGATGTGTGTAAAGTTTCGAAAAAATCGATTCATATTTAAATATAGCTCCCATATATATTTTTGTCCGATTTAAGGTAAATGGTGTACCAAAGTCCCTATATAGCTTTCGATTTGCACGGAATTTGGTATAGCCTAATGAATTAGGTCTATAATGATGTGTGCTAAGTTTCGTGAAAATCGGTTCAGATTTATATATAGCTCCCATATATATTTTTGTCCGATTTAAGGTAAATGGTGTACCAAAGTCCCTATATAGCTTTCGATCTGCACGAAATTTTGAACAGCGTAATGAATTAGGTAGATGGAGTACCAAATTCCCTTAATATCTTTCGATTTGCACGAAATTTGGCATAGCGTTCTGAATTATGTCTAGAATGATGTGTGTTAAGTTTCGTGAAAATCGGTTGGGATTTAGATATAGCTCCAATATATGTTTTCGTGCGATTTAAGATAAATGGTCTACCAAAGTCCCTTAATATCATTTAATTTGCACGAAATTTGGCACAACGTAATGAATTAGGTATGGAATGATGTGTGCTAAGTTTCGTGAAAATCGGTTCAGATTTAGATATAGCTCCCAAATATAGTTTCGTCCGATTTAAGGTAGATGGTCTACCAAAGTCCTTTATTATCATTCGATTTGCACGAAATTTGGCATAGGGTACTCAATTGAGTGTAAAATTATGTGTGTTAAGTTTCCTGGAAATCGGTCCAGATTTAGATATAGCTCCCATATATAGTTTCGTCCGATTTAAGGTAAATGTCACCACATAACTTTCGATTTGCACGAAATTTGGCATAGCGTTGTGAATTATGTCTAGAATGATGTGTGCTAAGTTTCGTGAAAATCGGTTCAGATTTAGATATAGCTCCCATATATATTTTCGTCCGATTTAAGGTAAATGGTGTACCAACGTCCCTTAATATCATTCGATTTGCACGAAATTTGGCACAACGTAATGAATTAGGTATAGAATGATGTGTGCTAAGTTTCGTGAAAATCGGTTCAGATTTAGATATAGCTCCCATATATATTTTCGTCCGATTTAAAGTAAATGGTCTACCAAAGTCCCTTATTATCATTCGATTTGCACGAAATTTGGCATAGGGTACTCAATTGAGTGTAAAATTATGTGTGTTAAGTTTCCTGGAAATCGGTCCAGATTTATATATAGCTCCCATATATATATTTTCGTCCGATTTAAGGTAAATGGTGTACCAATGTCACCACATAACTTTCGATTTGCACGAAATTTGGCATAGCGTTGTGAATTATGTCTAGAATGATGTGTGCTAAGTTTCGTGAAAATCGGTTCAGATTTAGATATAGCTCCCATATATATTTTCGTCCGATTTAAGGTAAATGGTGTACCAACGTCCCTTAATATCATTCGATTTGCACGAAATTTGGCACAACGTAATGAATTAGGTATGGAATGATGTGTGCTAAATTTCGTGAAAATCGGTTCAGATTTAGATATAGCTCCCAAATATAGTTTCGCCCGATTTAAGGTAGATGGTGTTCCAAATTCCCTTAATATCTTTCGAGTTGCACGAAATTTGGAACAGCGTAATGAATTAGGTATAGAATGATGTGTGCTAAGTTTCGAGAAAACCGGTCCAGATTTAGATATATCTCCTGTATATAGTTTTGTCCGATTTTATGTAAATGGTGCACCAAAGTCCCTATACATATTTCGATTTGCATGAAATTTTGCACAGGCTACTGAATTAAGCCTAGAATTACGTTTCGTGAAAATCGGTTCAAATTTAGATATAGCTCCCACATATAGATTATATTTTTAACAACGCGGCGTACCGAATAGCGTGTATCAATTTTGCTATATATCGTTTTCCATAAATGTTCCCCATGTTACGCCGACGGCTCTAAATATGTTCGAATGAAATTAAAGTTAGGATAGGTTGGAGAAAGATGGAACATAGACCTTCAAATGTTAGGATACATATCTACAATATCCCCCAAGTGGTGAAGGGTATCATATAGTCGGCCCAGTCCGACTTTACTACTTTCCTTACTGGTTTTTTAAATGAGTTTTTTACGTTCATTCAAAATTCTTTAAAATTATTCTCCACATTATTACTCTTTAAGCTTCCGGAACATAATTTAAGCACTCTTATCTGCTGCTACGCAATGAAAGTGAACTTTCTCATGGCCTGCTTCTAAGAAGAAGAAACAGTAACAAGCAAGCACTTCACTTTACAAAATAATCCTTAGAAGGACTCTAAGATTGTTCATATGCCAAGGAAAATAAAAAAGTAGTTTTCACTTTCCACCAACGCCAACAACAACAACTTCCAATTAAAAATGCAATGGAACCAAGTTGCCTCTGCTGTTTTTTTGTTTTTTCTCCATTCCTTCTTTGTTTAACAAAGAGCAGAGCAAAAAAGGAGGAGGAATCCTGTCGCATACAATGCTGTTGCCCCCAAGTCATATATTTTTCCATATATACAGGACATTACCTGCAGCTGCAGTATACCCCAAAGGGGTTGGTGCAACAAACAAACTACAAAAACAAAACATAAATAAAGCATACATTACAGGCATCATCAGCAACACCATTTGGTAGTGTCAACATGTACCCGTTGCATATAAAATGCGCAGTACAAAGGGGCTGGGGAACAACAACAGCAGCAGCAAGAACAAAAAAAAAAACGCTCTACGCTCCACTACCGTTGACATAAAGGCTGTAAATTGTGTGTGCGAGAAACACACACACACACAGACAACCATGTTAGCATCCTGGTCCTATATCCGAGATGTCCTGTTTTGTGCTTTGTTATCATTTTGTAAACTTTTACATTTCCCGCGCTCTCCTCACTTCGATGCTCTCCCTTTTTTCTCTTTGTATCACCTCGGCACTGCAGTTATGCCCGACCATCAAGATGAGATAGATGATTTGTTGAGTTCGTTGTATTTTTTGTGTTTTTGTTAAGCGTATGCATTTAGGTCCAACCATCCTGGAGGGTGCAACCTGGTTTGAGGCCTAACAACCTCAATTCATAATAAATTATCTAACCTGAAAATTACAAAATCCTGGACACATTACATTCGCAATAACAATGTTAAAGTTGTGGAAAAAACACACACACAGGAAACATTATGCAGCAGCACATGGGAATTTTATATGAAAAAGTAGGAAAAGAGGGGAGGAAATGGAGGACTCAGATTAAATCGAATTTTTACTAGGCAATTCAACTGTGACATTAATAAAATAAAAATTACTATACAAAATCCACGCCTTGTATGGACCTCAGTCTTGTATACACCCTTGAAAAATCCACGCCTTGTATGGACCTCAGTCTTGTATACACCCTTGAAAAATCCACGCCTTGTATGGACCTCTGCCTTGTATACACCCTTGAAAAATCGACGCCTTGTATGGACCTCAGTCTTGTATACACCCTTGAAAAATCCACGCCTTGTATGGACCTCTGTCATGTATACACCCTTGAAAAATCCACGCCTTGTATGGACCTCTGTCTTGTATACACCCTTGAAAAATCCACGCCTTGTATGGACCTCTGTCTTGTATACGCCCTTGAAAAATCCACGCCTTGTATGGACCTAAGACTTTATACACCCTTGAAAAATCCACGCCTTGTATGGACCTCAGTCTTGTATACACCCTTGAAAAATCCACGCCTTGTATGGACCTCAGCCTTATATACACCCTTGAAAAATCCACGCCTTGTATGGACCTCTGTCTTGTATACACCCTTGAAAAATCCACGCCTTGTATGGACCCCTGTCTTGTATACGCCCTTGAAAAATCCACGCCTTGTATGGACCTCTGTCTTGTATACACCCTTGAAAAATCCACGCCTTGTATGGACCTCTGCCTTGTATACACCCTTGAAAAATCCACGCCTTGTATGGACCTCTGTCTTATATACACCCTTGAAAAATCCACGCCTTGTATGGACCTCTGTCTTGTATACACCCTTGAAAAATCCACGCCTTGTATGGACCTCAGTCTTGTATACACCCTTGAAAAATCCACGCCTTGTATGAACCTCTGCCTTGTATACACCCTTGAAAAATCCACGCCTTGTATGGACCTCTGCCTTGTATATACCCTTGAAAAATCTACGCCTTGTATGGACCTCTGCCTTGTATACACCTTTGAAAAATCCACGCCTTGGGTAGGCTATGAAAAACGATTATTTAAAAAATCCACACCTTCTATACTTACTTACTTAGCTGGCTTGTTACAGAACGGTTGTTTCATAAGCCGAGCTTTAAAAAGTTTTCCACGAGCGTCGGTCTTGTGCGCATCTCATCCAATTATCCAATCTTTCCATCTAATTCGTGGCCTTCCCCTTCTACGGAAACCATTAGTAGGCTCGTTTTTATATGCCTTTTGAGCTGGGGCATTCTCATTCACTCACGCAACATGACCTAGCCACGATAGTGGCTGCAGCTCAATACGACTGACTATGTGGATGTCCGCGTATAAATTGTAAAGCTCGTGGTTCATTCGACGGCGATATTCACCGTCAACGTAGATCGGCCCATAGATCTTTCGGAGAATTTCTCTCTCAAGCACTCCAACAGCTGCCTCATCTGCTTGCGTAAGTGCCCATACTTCAGATCCATATAATAGCACGGGTAGTATCAGCGTATTGTAAAGTGCGAGTTTGGTCTGGCGGGAGGTGGCCTTGTTTCTAAACTGCTTACTTAGATCATAGTAGCATCTGTTGGAAATCACAATCCTTCTCTGAATTTCAAAACTGTGGTCATTCCTTTTATGTAATGGGAATATAAAATATTTAACTACCTCGAAGCTGTAGTTCTCCAGTTCCACAATTGGTCCGAGTCTACGTCTTGCGCGTTGATACCATCAGCTTGGTCTTCTCGCCGCTTACTACCAGACCCACTTTGACAGCCTCCTTTTCAATTTGTTCAAAGGTGTCTGTTACCGCTCGCAATGTTCGACCCATTGTATCGATGTCATCGGCGTAGGTGAGTAGCATGTGTTGTTTGCTGTACCTTTTCCAGCAGGATGTTAAAAAGATCACACGATAAACTGTCATCTTGTCTGAATCCTCGTTCGGTGTTGAAGGACTCCGATAGGTCCTTTCCGACTATAACTGCTGACCTTGTGCCACTTAAAGTTATCCTGCATAGCCGTATTAATTTTGCAGGAATGCAGAACGTAGACATGGCTTTACACACCTCTGAACGGAGCCCTATCCGAATGCGGCTTTAACGTCGACGAATAAGTGGTATGTGTCGATGTGTTTTTCGTGGGGTTTTTTCCATGATTTGGCGCAAAGTGAAAATCTGGTCAATGTTGGATTTGTCTGAAACCGCATTGGTATGGTACAATAATGTCATTGACCATTGGCTTCAATCGTTCACACAGCCCACTGGATAGAACTTTATATGCGATGGGAAGAAGGCAAATTCCTCTATAGTTAGCACATATCGTCTTGTCTCCTTTTTTGTACACGGGACACAGGATGCTGAGGTTCCAATCATTGGGCATGCATTCCTCTAGCCAAATTGTACTAATCAGCTGGTGCATGCTGCTGACCAGCATCTGGCCACCAGTATTGAATAGTTCGGCTGGTAACCTGTCGGTTCCCGCTGCTTGAGCCGATTAATTGCTTTTATGACCTCATCTTGTCTAGGTGGTATACACTCTATACCATCATCTCTTATTGGTTTTGGAGTATCTTCTTCACCGCTACTATTTGATACCAGAAGTTTTTCAAAATGCTCCTTCCAGATCCTCAACACGCTGTCACCAGGTTCCCTACTTTATCACTACAGGAAGATGCGTCTGCCCCAAAGCCTTCGGTTTGGCGTTTTACTCGCTGGTAAAATTTCCGGACTTCATTCTGACTCCTGTACATCTCAATTTGCTCACGCTCACGTTTTTCTTGTTCTTTCTTTTTTTCTGCAAATACGTTTCTCCTCTCTCCTTTGAACCCGATAATTCTCCACCACATTAAGTGTTGCTACTGTCTGCAGGGTTGCTCTATACGCTGCGTTTTTCACATCAGTAGCATTACGACACTCCTGATCGTACCATGGGTTTCTTGGTGGTGGTTTTTTGTACCCAAGTATTGCTTTTGCTGCAGTTTGTAGGGAGTGCGCAATTCTTTGCCATTGTGCTTCTATACTATTATCGGCACAAGAGGTGCTTTCGTCAACCAGGTGGGTAAATTGAGCGGAGTAGGCCTCGGCTACCTGTTGTGTTTGCAGCTTTTCGACGGCGAGTTTCCGTGTTGTGTTAGATCGCATCTTTTCTGCAACATTAAGACGAGTGCGAACCTTGCCTGCTACAAGGTAATGATCCGAATCGATATTCGCTCCTCGGATCGATCGAACGTCTAATACACTGTATGAATGCCTTCCGGTTATCACAACATGATCAATTTGATTTCTCGTTGCTTGATCAGGAGAAATCCAGGTGATCTTGTGTATATGGAGATGCTTGAATATGGTGCTGCTAACTACCATGTTTTTTGCTGCCGCGAAGTTATTTAACCTCATGCCGTTGCCTGATATTTTGTCACGGAGGCAGAATTTTCCGACGGTTGGGCCAATTTTTTTTTCCTTTCCGATTTTTGCATTAAAATCTCCTAGCAGAATTTTAATGTCAGGACCCGGGCAACGGTCATATGCAGTTTCTAGGCGCTCGTAAATTATGTCTTTGGTCTGTTCATTTTTATCTTCGGGCGCAAATGAGACTGATGTAGAAGAACTTCGCTTTTATGCGGATTATTGGAATTCGCTCATCTACTTGAGTGAATCTGGAGACGAGGTATTTTATTCTTCTGTTAAGCATCTATCCGCATATCTTTCATGGCAGCTATAATGCAGGGCGTAATCATCTGATTTACTTACGCCAGTCCCTTTCCAATGCATTTCCTGTAAGGCAATAATATCGACTTTCTACTTCTTGAGTACATCCGCCAAAGCGAGAACTGCGCCTGTTCTGTACAACGTGCGCACAACTAACCCGGGCAACTAACCGACGCCGCAACCCATTTTTTTATGGGTGAACTCCCGGCACATATTAGCTCACTATTTCAACGGGTGATGAAAATAGCTACCCCAGGTGACACCACGGGGAGGTTAGTGTCCACAATTGAGATGAAAGAGGGATCAAGATAAGCCTGGACTTCGCCTTGTTAAAGCCAATCAGAGCTGTTGCTACGCCACCCACGCCTTGTATAGAACCTTATTTAAAAAATCCACGCCTTGTATAGCTGCTTGAAAAAATTATTAAACAAATCCTCGCCTTGTATCGATATATTTAGAAAAATTTCCTGTTTTAGTTCTGAAAAAAATATTATTTAAAATTTGCAAGACTGTATAAATTCTTTGGTACGCTGCCACCATCTGTATTCCCCAACCCTTTTCCTTCAATCCACTTAGTTCCAATAACTGACTTTTTCCATTTTCCCTAAAAGTCCAGTTAAAATTTACTTTTTAATATTATTACACAATATATCTTCATAATGGAGCAATTCCTTGCTCCAAAATGGTCCTTCTTCTCCATGATTTGGTGTGTTATCCTTTTTTATGGCCCAACCTATTTATTTTCACATGAGCTACTGTATTTTCTTTTCCAACTTCGAAACAAACACGAACAGCAAAATAATATAGCCCCAAAAAGTGAATAAAAATGAAATACATAAAGAGGAAAGAAAAGGCTACGGATGAAGCAGAAGACGACAAAAAAATTGTAGAGAAAATTTTTACAGCATACTTTTAGGCTTTGTAACAAACGAACCAATATATGGAGCATACGGTTGGACCATAAATGTGTGAGGAAAATGCAAAACCATGCTAGGCAATACCCTAACAGCTTCGTTTTTCGGTCTTATATGCCAGAATATTTATTCAACGCCATACAACCACATTTACACAATTCAAATATGTACACGAGTGAGTGTGTGTATGTGTGTGTGAGTGAATTGTTTATTTGTGTATTCAAGTGATATATAGTCTGGCTAAAAGGAGAGAAAGACAGACAGACAGAAAGTGTGACACATTTGTAATTTAAACATTTATTGCATCTATAGAATTGTTTGTTGATTTAACCCATATAAAGAGGCCCATAAAGATTGGTCACAAGAGCAAACAAAAAAATCCACACATACACACACACACACACACGCTCACACATCCATACATACACATGGCAAGTGACAAGAGAGACCATCATCATCACCATCGTCAATAAAACGAGAAACGTTCATCTGGGAACACAAAGAAAGATTCCTGTACTACTTTCCTACTTAGTTCGGCATTGTGGTGAATTGTGGATGATGGCTATAGACCATAGCTGGTCATAAGAGATATGTATGTCAGATAGTTGTTATGGACAAATAAAAGACAAAACACAAATTTTACAAAATATGGGAAGGGTAGTTTTAAGAAATATTTTTTTTTATTTGCGAAGGGTGTGAGATTTTTAAATAAATTTTTGAGGGCCTATATAAGGGGTGGATTTTTTAAATATTTTTTTTCAAGAGTCCGTACATGGCCTACCCAAGGCGTGGATTTTTTAAATATTTTTTTCCAAGGCCTACAAAAGGCGTGGATTTTTTAAATATTTTTTTTTTCCAAGGCCTACAAAAGGCGTGGATTTTTTAAATAATTTTTTTCAAGAGTCTATACATAGCCTACCCAAGGCGTGGATTTTTTAAATAATTTTTTTCAAGAGTCTATACACAGCCTACCCAAGGCGTGGATTTTTTAAATAATTTTTTTCAAGAGTCTATACATAGCCTACCCAAGGCGTGGATTTTTTAAATAATTTTTTTCAAGGGCCTACAAGGCGTGGATTTTTTAAATAATTTTTTTCAAGCCTACCCAAGGCGTGGATTTTTTAAATACTATACATAGCCTACCCAAGGCGTGGATTTTTTAAATAATTTTTTTCAAGCTATTAGCCTACCCAAGGCGTGGATTTTTTAAATCTTATTTTTAGAGACCTACCCAAGGCGTGGATTTTTTAAATAATTTTTTTCAAGAGTCTATACATAGCCTACCCAAGGCGTGGATTTTTTAAATAATTTTTTTCAAGAGTCTATACATAGCCTACCCAAGGCGTGGATTTTTTAAATAATTTTTTTCAAGTCTATACACGTGGTTTTTTTAAATAATTTTTTTCAAGGTCTGAATGAGGCGTGGTTTTTTTAAATAATTTTGTTCAACCACTATATAAGGCGAGGATTTTTTAAATAATTTTTTTCCAAGGCCCAGACAAGGCGTGGATTTTTTAAATATTTTTTTCCAAGGCCTACAAAAGGCGTGGATTTTTTAAATATTTTTTTTTTCCAAGGCCTACAAAAGGCGTGGATTTTTTAAATATTTTTTTTCCAAGGCCCTAC
>NW_026876022.1:0-19111 GCF_032173495.1 Musca vetustissima
GTGGAAGATTGGCGAGATGGGTATTCAAAAGCTTCAACCATATAGATTTACAATCAGTCATCGTAAGGGTAAGGACCATATTGTGCCCGATGTCTTATCAAGAATCCCAGATGAGGAAATCTGCGGTTTGGAGGTTAGTGAACCTGAGATTGACTTAGAGTCACAATTCTTTGATATTATTGACTACAAAGATCTTAAGAGAAAAAATCAAATGTAATCAGGCGAAATATCCGGATTTGAGGGTGATAGACAGGTACGTTTATAACCGTACTCAGCACTACTCGGGTAATGATGACCAAGAAGAACAGTGCTGGAAGTTGTGGGTTCCAGTGGAACTACGAAAACAAGTTATCTCAAGAGCACATGATAGTAAAATAACTGCCCACGGAGGCATGTACAAGACCCTTGATTTGATTAGACGCAATTTCTATTGGCCTGGAATGGTGACAGACGTAAGAGATCAAAAAAATCTAAAAATTAAATCTTAAATTTTGTAGCAGATCTTTATATATTCAACCACACAAAGTTGTAATTTTTAATCAAAATACTATTGCATTAAATAAGTGCACAATATTAAACGAGGTATGTAAAGGAGCAAAAGTGTTTAGTGAGTTTTAATATCTAAAATTAACTACCCTGCAGGCTATATTAAATTTGCACTAAACGTCACACACCATCAATTGTGAAAATTGGGGTTATAAATCCTTGGTGCAGTGCAAAACCCCGAAAACGTGTGGGATCGTAAAGGTTCCCAAACCCCCAAAAGGGACAGGACTCTACACGCAGGTTTCTAATATATTCCATCTTTCTACCAACGAATTATTGTGGGCCTCTGTCATCCACATATTTTATAATACTGGATTCCACGTGTAGTGCCTGATACTTTAAATTGCGACCACCTATTTGGTTATATACTTTGCCACCATAAATTTGCGGCGGAACAATACATGTGATCAACTGTGTGAATTTGGAAGCCCCTCAATTGCTCACCCAAGTAAATGCAAGCATTGTGTACAAATCGAAAATTGCCCTTGATACACCATACCATACATCAAACAAACAAACTTGTCAAAAACCTTTGGAAATAACCTGACAATACCTGCGAAATCATAATTTTATTGATACAACCTGAATGCCTTGGCAGCCAGTTTGGTTTGCCAACATCAACGTACCATCCAGAAAAACAACTATATTTTGATTTTTGTATATGAACATATATTTTTGCGAAAAAATCGGAGTATATATTATCGGAAGATATCATATTTTACTGTCTCTGCAAGATTATTATTATCATTAAAACCCAATTCCAGTACCGTCCAGCGATTGCAGAAGGCCTTCTTCAAAAAGCGGATATTTGGTAAGTCCAAAAAAAAAAAAATAAAATATATTTTAACCATATTAATAATCTTGCACTGATAAATGACGCCTTCCGTATAAAAATAGTAAAAAAATAGTATTCGTTCATCTCTTTGATTTGTGATTGTTGTATTTGTTGTTCATTATCACAATTTCGCCTCATTCATAATCACAATTTGTTTTTGGTTTCTGATATTCATTGATCAAAAGCAAACGAAAAAGAATAGTTATGAATGAAGTAGGCAAGAACTAAAAAAATATTCTTCTTTAGTTATTGTGAATGAATAAAAAATACAACAACAAAACCAATGATAAAGCAATGAATGAAAATCAAAAATAGAACAGAACAAAAACAAATTTCTCTACATACATAATTTCTCCTTGTAATACGTTCGATTACATATTTATATCTATTTTGTTTTGCTCATTATTTTTGAATGAAACGTAAAATAACAAAACAATGAATGAAACGTAAAATAGCAAAACAACATAATCAATGAACAAACTAATTTGTAATTAACCCATTGAGGACTGACTAGAATGTTACTTATATATTATCTATATAATGTTCAGTAAATCGAACGCTTAGCTTTTTTTATTATCACTATCAAAATTCTCTTATTTCTATATGATAAAAAAATCCTATTTATATTATGTGTTGAATTGAGTTATAAAATCATTAAAATGAATTGGTAAATAAATATAATGTTTTCTTTCTCAGGCATAGGCTAATAAGGGCATAACTAATTATATATAGGGGTTTTATCAATGAAACTAAAATTACCGATAAACAATGGTAGGTAAGGGTACAGAGGTAAGTCTCTCAATAACATCTGAGAGTTCCATACACTTTGAGACAGACATACGACAAAAACACATTTCCCTTTATTTAGATTCTGGTTTCATAGTCATCGCGGTTCTTTGCTAATAACAACACAATTCTGGGGAGTCTATAATAATTATAGTAATGTGAACTGATGTGATTGATTAAGGGAAAAGAACCCACCCACCGACTTCTAGCTAGCAATTCAAAGGCTCCCGCAACCCAAAAATCCATCACACTCAATGTTGCTTCAAAATATAATTTAAGAAAATGCAACCGTTGTCCATTATGGTCTCGAACATTACAGTCTTCGCAAACAAATTTGAAATATATTTGTACCCTTCACCACACTGTGTTCAGGGTATTATGTCTTTGTGCACATATTTGGAAAGGAGATGGACGAGATGGACCCATGGTACCTTTTGAGACTATACATAGAACCATTTTCTGAGTTGTTTTATACATGTCCGTCCGTCTGTTGATGTTAAATTGTAAACAAAGTATAGGTCACATTTTTGATTCGAATTGGATGAAATTTGGCACAGCTCATTTATTTGGCCCAAGGACGAACCATATTGAAATTGTTGAAAATCGGTTCAGATTTAGATATAGCTCCCATATATATTTTCGTCCGATTTTATGTAAGTGGTGGACCAAAGTCCATATATATCTTTGATTTGCACAAAATTTGGCATATCCTATTGAACTGAGTCTAGAATGATGTGTGCTAAGTTTGGTGAAAATCGGCTCAGATTTAGATATGGCACCCATATATATTTTCGTCCGATTTTATGTAAATGGTGCACCAAAGTCCCTACATTATTTTTAGATTTGCACGAACGGGGCCGACCATATAATACCCTACACAACTTCCACGAAAATCTAACTTTGCGTTATTTGCACGCTCGTGACACCCGACTAAAAGTCAGCAAATATTAGCAATATTCATCAGACGAGGGCTGTACTTTTCCAGATTCGCTTTACCGTGGGTTAAGTTATAATGTTGGACTTTCAATTGTGGCCTATAGATTGAGTCAAAAAAATATAGCACAAAAAGTTATGTTTTCGGTCGACTTCATCCAAAATTAATATCCGATCATCACCGAAAATTATAGGCGTTGTCCTTGACCATAACTGGAATCTCATGGAAATTTTCAAAGCGATCAGCGCTATATTTCCGCCCTCTAGTGTGGTATTGGGTTACTAAATAATGTCTGAATACGTAAGCACCTGTAAATATTTAAGTGTATCTCCCACATCTGAGTTCATACGACCATATAATTGGTATCAATTTAAAGGTCAACCACTCCTCTTGAACACACTATAAATTTCTCGGGCCTTGGTCCTTCAGGGGCAAATATTTACGCCATATAATACAAATTCTGTCATTTTTTCACACAAAAGTCAGGGTTCATTTGACCCGTTAAATATTGACCGATCTTTATCAAAACAGGCATGCTTATTCTATGGCCCGATCCTTTTCTCCATGCAAAAATTCGCGGTGTTTGGGACATAATTGCGGCCTCAGGAGCGACCAGAAAAACCGACAAAAATAAAGTTTTTGGTCCATTACATCCCCTAAATATTAACCGATCTTTTCCAAAAACAATAGGGGTCTTCATTGGCCAGAACCCATCCTACATGCAAAATTTCGTGAAGATTGCTCCATAACTGTGGCCTGTATCGTGTTTACAAATTATACTGGACAGACGGACGGGCACACATGTCTAGATCGACTCAGCTAGTCGAGATATGATCGGTATACTTAAAGGTTGGTCTAGGACTAATATTTCTCGGCGTTACAAACTTTTGGAACTACACAATGCTATAATACCCTGACAACATAGTTGTGTAGGGTATAATGATATGTGTTAAGTTTCGTAAAATTAGGTTCAGATTTACATAAAGCTCCCATATATAGTTTCGTTCGATTTATTGTAAATGGTGTACCAAAGTTCCTATATATATTTCGACTTGCATGAATTTTGGCATAGCGTAATAAATTATGTCTGGAATGATGTATGTTAAGTTTCTTGAAAAGCGGTTCAGATTTAGATATAGCTCCCATATGTATTTTCGTCCGATTTTATGTAAGTGGTGTACCAAAGCCTTGATATTTCTTTCGAATTGCATGGAATTTGGCATGTCCTAATGAACTGAGTCTAGAATGATGTGTGCTAAGTTTGGTGAAAATCGGTTCAGATTAAGATATAGCTCCCATATATATTTTCGTCCGATTTTATGTAAATGGTCCACCAAAGTCCCTATATATTCAATGTCTGGAATGATGCGTGCTTAAGTTACGTAAAAATCGGTTCAGATTTAGACATATGTTCGTCTGATTTTATGTGAATAGTGCACCAAAGCCCCTATAGTTTTGTCGATTAGCACGAAATTTGGCATAGCGTACTGACTTGAGCCTCCAATGGTGGGTGCTCAGTTTCGTGCAAATCGGTTCAGATTTAGATATAGCTCCTATTATATTTTTTAGATTTTATGTGTATTTTGCACTAAAGACCTAAAGTTTGTCTGATTGGTTTGCCTTACCTGTGTCAAGTTCTATAGACATATACCTAAAACCGTCCTGTTTTCAGGTTTTCATTAACCTATATTTAATGATTTGTGCAAAGAAGTTTTTTTTATTCATGAGATCCGACATGACAAATTATAGCCCCTCTGATTAGAAGATTCGTTTAACATTTTATTAATAAAGGAAATGGACGGGAGCCGAGCATAGATCTACATTGGAAACTTTGGGTAAATATGTTCCTATGGTTCATCCTGGTCAGTTTTCACCTTTGTGCCGAAGATAATAGCTACCTCTTGAGCTATGCGATATTCTTACTCACTTCTTCTACCATGTTATCAACCTCTTCGCTACTCCGGCATTCTAAGACGATTGTATTGGTTCATTTTCTTTTTCATACTCGAAGTTTGGTTCGAGATTACTCTTCCCCTGTGGTCCTTAAACTTAGATACCGACGACAATAAACTTAGGAGATGTTTGGCTCCTTTATGTTCAGACTCAGATTGCGGTCCTTAAACTCATATCCATTTCTGTGGTCCTTAAGCTCAGATCGACTTTGGTCCTTGTCGCGATGCCTTCGAATACAGATGTCAAGACACCCATATCTGTAAGAGATGTTTGCTTAGGATCGCAGGATGACGTCTGGACGTGACTTGTGGGCAGATCAACGACACCCGTCTATACTGATTTATTTAGGCACTTCTATTTTGCACTATTCATGTTTTGTTTATGCGGAGTACCCCATAGTCTGTTTTGGTTCTCGAGGACAAGTCCTAATGGTGGGTGTTCAAATGATCCCATTAATTCCATATTTAGCCGAATGTAATAGATTAGTGTGACCATCCACTTAACCCCAAAATGTTACACACAAATGACCTACTTCCCAAGGCCCTATACCTATACAAGAGTATGAGGTAGTATGTAAAAAATTACCCCTTTGAAGACTTGACATTTTTTTTGCAATCCATTTCAAAATGTTTAAATGTTGGTGTTCTGCGGATTCCTAGGAAATAATGGTATTTAACCCCAAAATAAAAATAAAGTTTACATTTTTTGAGAGCAACAGACTAATTTATTTAAAACATTAAAATTTATTTATCGTATTTTACACAAGCCTCGCTTTTGCCGTACATCAAAGCCAAAACGGCCAATCCCATAGCCAACGACAGGAATTTCATTTTTTTATTTTATTTTTGGTTGATTTGAGTCCACTGTATTAAACAAAATACATGTGGATACCTCTAAGGTAAATGTTTAAATACTTTCGATAAGCTATTACATCGACGTAACTTATTAATGCATATGGATGTCGGAATCATTAATTTGGCAAAAAATCTGTAATATATAACAAGGCGTGTTGCTGCATAGTATTACACAAAAAACTTTGGCGGTCCTAATGCCAGTATTGATTACTTGGCTCGTATGGGGTTTTATCATAAAAATCTATATGCCGTTCGGAATATTTTCATTGCATATTAAAGGTTAATAATTAATGCATAGCTTCAACTTCGAAATTAACTACAATATATATGACAATCGTAGTCATATTTTTGTTTCAGTACTAATTGGCAACGATGCGTTGGTTACCAATTTTTATTAGCATTTTCTTCGTGCTATGGTGCGGACAACTGGTATGTTAAATGAAATAAATAGTTTATTGAAGTACTTTTAATGCGTATTTTTCGACAGTGTCGCAGAAGCAGAGCTCAGAGGAGAAATCCATAAATAAATATATTAATCAATAAACCACCTAAAAATAAAACATTACAAAATGAAAATTTTTACTAATGAATTGTAATAAATGTTGAATCGAATTTTATGTTCTAGCCCAGAATTTTAGATATGTTCGCATATTAACAACTGTGCAATTTTCACAACTTTCCACGTGGATTATCACGTTAAGGGATCTTTGTAGAATTTAAATATCTGAAAGATCTTATGGAACACCATCATATAGATCTGTAAAAACAGGTTCAATGAATTTAATCGTCTGAGATGAAAGTATAGGATAGTCAGATCATATTCTATAGGGCGTCCTTGGGCCAAATAAATGATTTGTGCCAAATTTCATACAATTCGGATTATAAATGCGACCTGCACTGTGTTTACAATTTAACACCAACAGACGGATGGACCGACATGTATAAATCGACTCAAAAAATGAATTATTTAACATATTGTACCAAATTTAGTACACATAAGTACGAGTTTTCAAAACTACCAATATCATCAACCAATGGAAAGCTTGTTTCCCGATTTCAAGATTCCTGGTCTATGGGTTCACCAAAAATGTAAGTTGTACCTATTTTAGTACACATTTGTACGCATTTTCGAAACTTCCTACACAGCCCTATCCCACACCCCATATGTGACCCTAAATCCAAATTTCAGGATTCCACAACAACAATAATCCTCTACAAAAGTCAGTGTTCCAGCCCTATCGGTTCACCCAAATCAACAAGTGGTAACATTTAGTACACATTATTACAAATTTCAAAAACTCCCTTCAAATCCCAATTCTACTCCCCAACAGTGATCCTAAGTCCAAATTTCAGGATTCCAGCTGTATCGGTTCAACCAAAATTTAATTATACAAAATTAAAAACAAATTGTTATACATTTCTACCCCAACACTGATCCTAACTTCAAATTTTAAGATTCCAGTTCTATCGGTTCACTCAAAACATATACCAAAACTACACCCCAACAATGATTCCAACTCCAAATTTTATTGTACCAAATTTAGTACTGTTTGGTATATTTTCGCATACATGAGTACACGTTTTCAAAACCACGTCCTTCTTTTCTATCTCTATATGTTCACAAAAAGTCATATTGTACAAATATAGTACCATTTAGTATTTTTTAAGTACAAATGTCCAAAACTGCCTACATATTGCAATCCTACACTCCGACGGTAATGTCAATTTCAAATTTCGGGATCCCAGATTCATCGGTTTATACAAAATTACAAATTCAAATTGTACCAAATTTAGTACTGTTTGGTACTTTTCGCATACATGAGTACAAGCTTTCGAAACCACATCCTTATATCGATCCTACTTCTCAACCTTAATTCGCCGTCCAAATCTCAATTTTTTAGCTCCAGTCCTACACATGCATTGTACCAAATTTAGTACAGTTTTGTACTTTAGTTATTCGTATACTTTTAGTACAAATGTCAAAAAAAAAAAAACATTTACTACATCTCTACTACACTCCATCAGTGACCCTCGATTCAAATTTAATAGTTCTAGCTCTACTGGTTCTCCAAATACTAATGATACCAGATTTAGTACTTTTTGGTACATTTCGTGCCGTTGTAGTACGAATTTCCAAAAACACAGCCTAATCATTTTATCCTCCACCAATGGGTGGAAATTTGAAAAAAAAAACAAAAATCGATATGGAAAATTACTGGCAGAAGAAAATATATTACCAAACTACAGACACTCAGTTTGGAAAACATACCTTGAATACCTTGGTATGTAGAAGCATGGACTTATATTGAAATTTGTCTATGCGCCCAGGACTTGTCCGAATTATATTTGGTTGTAATAAAATTAAATTATTTATTATTTATTTATCTAAGCAATGTAAATGATAGTTGAGATTACGTCTGTGACACATTTCATTTCACCATTTACTCCACCCTTTTGTTGTTAAAAAATGTATGTACAATAAACAATAAAATAAAACAAATTCTGGACAAGTTAAAAAAAACAGAGTTTGTTGATGAAGATGATGCGATTTGTGTCACTACATCCTGCTTGTTCGTTTACTCGCTCCTCGTTTAGTCCTTTCCTCATACGTAATAATGTAAGCAAGCTGTTAGTGAGTGAACCGACAAACGAAGGAAGCAAGGAGGAGTTGTACATAAGCATGAAATCTAATAAACTATTAAAAAATTGTTTTAAATAACTGAAATGTGTTTGTTTAGGTGATGCAAAGGATAACATTTTCTCACGCTTCAATGTTTTATTTTATTTTGTCTCTCTTTTTTGTTTTTATATATAGAAATATGAGTGTGTGCGTTTGTGTGAAATATGTCACAAGGATGATCTAGGATGTGATGTGACTACATAAATGTGACAGTGGCAGCAGTAGCATCAACAGCAGCAGCAAGGAACAACATCTTCAGCCATAACATCCAACGTATCATCCTTACAATGGTTACATGCTTTTAGAGACATCATTTACATTGTTGATTCATTGAGAAATGAATGGATGGATAAGGGATTACACGGAAGTTATTGTCAAAGGATAAAACGGTAGTTTAAAAAAATTTTTAAGGACCAACATTTTTTAAAGATTAATATTTCAAGGACTTTATAAGGCGTGGATTTTTTATTTTTCAAGGACTATATAAGGCGTGGATTTTTTAAAGTTACATTTTTCAAGGACTATATAAGGCGTGGATTTTTTAAAGTTACATTTTTCAAGGACTATATAAGGCGTGGATTTTTTAAAGTTACATTTTTCAAGGACTATATAAGGCGTGGATTTTTTAAAGTTACATTTTTCAAGGACTATATAAGGCGTGGATTTTTTAAAGTTACATTTTTCAAGGACTATATAAGGCGTGGATTTTTTAAAGTTACATTTTTCAAGGACTATATAAGGCGTGGATTTTTTAAAGTTACATTTTTCAAGGACTATATAAGGCGTGGATTTTTTAAAGTTACATTTTTCAAGGACTATATAAGGCGTGGATTTTTTAAAGTTACATTTTTCAAGGACTATATAAGGCGTGGATTTTTTAAAGTTACATTTTTCAAGGACTATATAAGGCGTGGATTTTTTAAAGTTACATTTTTCAAGGACTATATAAGGCGTGGATTTTTTAAAGTTACATTTTTCAAGGACTATATAAGGCGTGGATTTTTTAAAGTTACATTTTTCAAGGACTATATAAGGCGTGGATTTTTTAAAGTTACATTTTTCAAGGACTATATAAGGCGTGGATTTTTTAAAGTTACATTTTTCAAGGACTATATAAGGCGTGGATTTTTTAAAGTTACATTTTTCAAGGACTATATAAGGCGTGGATTTTTTAAAGTTACATTTTTCAAGGACTATATAAGGCGTGGATTTTTTAAAGTTACATTTTTCAAGGACTATATAAGGCGTGGATTTTTTAAAGTTACATTTTTCAAGGACTATATAAGGCGTGGATTTTTTAAAGTTACATTTTTCAAGGACTATATAAGGCGTGGATTTTTTAAAGTTACATTTTTCAAGGACTATATAAGGCGTGGATTTTTTAAAGTTACATTTTTCAAGGACTATATAAGGCGTGGATTTTTTAAAGTTACATTTTTCAAGGACTATATAAGGCGTGGATTTTTTAAAGTTACATTTTTCAAGGACTATATAAGGCGTGGATTTTTTAAAGTTACATTTTCAACGACTATATGAGGCATGGATTTTTTAAAGTTACATTTTTCAAGGACTATATAAGGCGTGGATTTTTTAAAGTTACATTTTTCAAGGACTATATAAGGCGTGGATTTTTTAAAGTTACATTTTTCAAGGACTATATAAGGCGTGGATTTTTTAAAGTTACATTGTTGGTTGGCTGATTGGGTATTGGTTACATACATATGTTTGATATAGAGCTGCTGCTGCTCGTGGCTGTGGGTGTTGCATCTGAAGTGGTTGGATGCTGCGACATCGACAGCAGCAGCACCATCAGCAGTAAATATTGTAATTGGAGCAGTTGCCACTGATTTTTTGTTTATTTTTCTCTCTCCCACTCGGTGATATTTTTTGTTTGGATATTAGTAACGCTGAGGTTTATTTTGTTTTTCTTTAGATTTTTTTATTGTCAGTTCTATTGTTATCCTTCCATAAAGAGAGAAAAAATAACATCATTTTTCATTTACAAGCGGTCGGGCTCCCCACCTCCCACCATCATCATTGCAAGACACATCTGTTTGTTGAAAACCCCTAGTAAAAAAGAAGGAGTTACTGTCAAACAATTGACTAGCTATGTATGTACGTAGGTAGGTAGGATGTTGGCATGAAAAATCTCAACTAAAACAAGTGGGATAATCCTATTGACATATTTATGGTATGGTTTGTGCAATCGATCTGAACAAAAATTGTATCGCATGGTCTGTGACTTTTTCCACCCAGGTTTTAGGTTATTTTTTCAAAACTGGGCGATT
Organism: Musca vetustissima; assembly: GCF_032173495.1. NCBI lineage: Eukaryota > Metazoa > Arthropoda > Insecta > Diptera > Muscidae > Musca > Musca vetustissima. The sequence continues at coordinate 10,877 of NW_026876022.1, forward strand.
TCGCTGGGCGACTACTGGACATCTTAATCATATTTATTGGAATAAGATATTTACAGGTTTTTTTTTTTCATTAGAGGGATATGAAATTGTAGTAAGATGAATTTGCTCCATTAGGTATTCGTTTACAAATCTATGTTTGTTTTAGAGGGAATGGGAAAATATTTAAATGTTCCATGGTAATTTGAAATGAAGCAGAACATCGCGGTGGCTGTGGATAAGTGCTTCGAACTCTTTAAAATAATATTGCATTTGTTTTTTTTTTGGTGAATGTCATTTCAGCTGTTGGGGTGATTAATGATGTTCGTGATGTTAATGTGATAACATATTATTTGAATAATTGCATATTTCAGGGTTAATAACTCAATCGGAACATTTTGTATTGGGTGTAAGTGAAAACATTTCGATGGGCACTTATAACCAAGTACTCTGAAAATTAAATCTATTTAAGGCGACATTCTATGTGACATACTATGAAGAAACAATTATTTGATATTAATGGGAAATGAATTATCGTAAACTTGTTAGAGATCACAAGGGTTTTCATATCGCATTATGAATTTCTACTCATTATAATTTTCATACATCCAATCAAAGAAAATATTTAGACCCCACATATATTCCTCATGTATATCGTTAAATGAATCCAAATTTCACAGCCTTTTGGTCGGTCTTAAGGCATGGATTTTTTGAGCGAATTTTATAACCTAAGGCGTGGAGTTTTTAAACGAATTTGATAGCCTATTGGTAGGCCCTAACGCGTGGAGTTTTTAAACGAATTTTATAGCCTATTGGTAGGCCCTAAGGCGTGGAGTTTTTAAACGAATTTTATAGCCTATTGGTAGGCCCTAAGGCGTGGAGTTTTTAAACGAATTTTATAGCCTATTGGTAGGCCCTAAGGCGTGGAGTTTTTAAACGAATTTTACAGCCTATGGGTTTGCCCTAAGGCGTGGAGTTTTTAAACGAATTTTATAGCCTATTGGTAGGCCCTAAGGCGTGGAGATTTTAAACGAATTTTATAGCCTATTGGTAGGCCCTAAGGCGTGGAGTTTTTAAACGAATTTTATAGCCTATTGGTAGGCCCTAAGGGGTGGAATTTTTAAACGAATTTTATAGCCTATTGGTAGGCCCTAAGGCGTGGAGTTTTTAAACGAATTTTATAGCCTATTGGTAGGCCCTAAGGCGTGGAGTTTTTAAACGAATTTTATAGCCTATTGGTAGGCCCTAAGGCGTGGAGTTTTTAAACGAATTTTATAGCCTGTTGGTAGGCCCTAAGGCGTGGAGTTTTTAAGCGAATTTTATAGCCTATTGGTAGGCCCTAAGGCGTGGAGTTTTTAAACGAATTTTATAGCCTAGTGGTAGGCCCTAAGGCGTGGAGTTTTTAAACGAATTTTATATCCTATTGGTAGGCCCTAAGGCGTGGAGTTTTTAAACGAATTTTATAGCCTATTGGTAGGCCCTAAGGCGTGGAGTTTTTAAACGAATTTTATAGCCTATTGGTAGGCCCTAAGGCGTGGAGTTTTTAAACGAATTTTATAGCCTATTGGTAGGCCCTAAGGCGTGGAGTTTTTAAACGAATTTTATAGCCTATTGGTAGGCCCTAAGGCGTGGAGTTTTTAAACGAATTTTATAGCCTGTTGGTAGGCCCTAAGGCGTGGAGTTTTTAAACGAATTTTATAGCCTATTGGTAGGCCCTAAGGCGTGGAGTTTTTAAACGAATTTTATAGCCTATTGGTAGGCCCTAAGGCGTGGAGTTTTTAAACGAATTTTATAGCCTATTGGTAGGCCCTAAGGCTTGGAGTTTTTAAACGAATTTTATAGCCTATTGGTAGGCCCTAAGGCTTGGAGTTTTTAAACGAATTTTATAGCCTATTGGTAGGCCCTAAGGCGTGGAGTTTTTAAACAAATTTTATAGCCTCTTGGTAGGCCCTAAGGCGTGGAGTTTTTAAACGAATTTTATAGCCTATTGGTAGGCCTTAAGGTGTGAAGTTTTTAAACGAATTTTATAGCCTATTGGTAGGCCCTAAGGCTTGGAGTTTTTAAACGAATTTTATAGCCTATTGGTAGGCCCAAAGGCGTGGAGTTTTTAAACAAATTTTATAGCCTCTTGGTAGGCCCTAAGGCGTGGAGTTTTTAAACGAATTTTATAGCCTATTGGTAGGCCTTAAGGTGTGAAGTTTTTAAACGAATTTTATAGCCTATTGGTAGGCCCTAAGGCTTGGAGTTTTTAAACGAATTTTATAGCCTATTGGTAGGCCTTAAGGTGTGAAGTTTTTAAACAAATTTTATAGCCTATTGGTAGGCCCTAAGGCTTGGAGTTTTTAAACGAATTTTATAGCCTATTGGTAGGCCCTAAGGCGTGGAGTTTTTAAACAAATTTTATAGCCTCTTGGTAGGCCCTAAGGCGTGGAGTTTTTAAACGAATTTTATAGCCTATTGGTAGGCCCTAAGGCGTGGAGTTTTTAAACAAATTTTATAGCCTATTGGTAGGCCCTAAGGCGTGGAGTTTTTAAACGAATTTTATAGCCTATTGGTAGGCCTTAAGGTGTGAAGTTTTTAAACGAATTTTATAGCTTGTTGGAAATTTTAAACTAAAAATAATAAATAAACCTTTATTTATTTAATTTCTTTTTCAAATCTTTCAATCGGGAATGACTTGTACTTTTCCACGGTATTTTTATACCCTACACAACTATGTTGTCAGGGTATTAAAGCTTTGTGCAGCCCCAAAAGTTTGTAACGCCGCGAAATATTGGTCCTAGACCCACCTTTAAGTATACCGATCGTCATATCCGTCCGTCTGTCCATTATAATTTGTAAACACGATACAGGCCACAATTATGGACCAATCTTCACGAAATTTTGCATGTAGGATGGGTTCTGGCCAATGAAGACCCCTATTGTTTTTGGGAAAGATCGGTTAATATTTAGGGGATGAAATGGACTAAATACTACATTTTTGTCGGTTTTTCTGGTCGCTCCAGAGGCCGCAGTTATGGTCCGAACATCGTGAAATTTTGCATGGGGAAGGAAATCGGGCCAAAGAATAAGCATGCCTGTTTTTATAAAGATCGGTCAATATTTAGCGGGTCAAATGGTCCCTGACTTTTGTGTGAAAAATGACAAAATTTGTATTTTATAGCGTATATATTTACCCCTTAAGGACATAGACCCGATAGGTTGATATTATATCCAAGATGAGTGGTTGATCTTTAAATTAATACCAATTATATTGTTGTATGTGCTCGGATGTGGGAGTTACACCTAAATATTTACAGGTATCTCCGTATTCGTATATTATTTAGTAACCCATTATCACTCTAGAGAGCGGAACTATAGCGCAGATCGGTTTGAAATGTTCCATGAGGTTCCAGTTAGGGTCAAGGACAACGCCTATAATTTTCGGTGACGATCAGATAATAACTTTAGGATGAATTGGACCGAAAACTTATTTTTTTGTGTTATTTTCGAGTCGATCAATAGACCACAAATGAAAGCCGAACATCACAACACAACCCACGGTGAAGGGAATCTGTACAATAGGAGTACTGAATACTCGTAATATTCGGAAAATATGTCAGTGTGAGGAAGTGGTGTTGTTTACCTCTAATCGGGCAAGAGGGTGCAAAATCACGAAATATTGCACAGACTCGAAATAAACATCCGCAGAAAATTTGAGTTCCGTGGTAGTTGTGTAGGGTATCGTATGGTCGGCCCCGTCCGACTATACTGCTCCGCTCACTGGCTTCTATCAGTATTGTTCACGCTGTTCATCGGCTTTATTCATGGGTTGGCCGAAAAATAAAAATTAAATATGTTTTTATTTTGCACACAAGAATAATTTAATAGACACTTTTCAAGCGGATTTAAAGTATTGAAATTATTGTTGGGAACAAGGAATATTGCATGATTTCGAACCACTGGAGATTGTCGATGGTTGGTCAAGCAAATGTAGTCACTTGATATTCATTCACTACAGACATAAAGTTGTCATGTTGAAGATGACCCAATAAAATATTTGATTCCGTAAATAGGATTTTTCAATAAAATTCTGAAATAAGAAAAAAATATGTACAAGAAGTTGCAAAGTTACCTACTTAAAGTAACACATATTTGACTTCATCATTATTCGCCGTTGTAGACAAAATTCGGTTGTCTGTAATAAATTAATTGAACGATTTTTATGAAACTTTTATATGAATCGATATCAATAGAATTTATCTTTGGGATGTATTTCTTTTGTAAATCATGTAATTAATGGGCCATTGATTATAAAAATTGACTTTAGAAATTATTTTGGATCTATTGCTTTCACACACTTTTTAATTGCTTCTATTGCAAATGGTTTACTGGGTATGGTTCTAGTAAAAATATGCGAAATATGTGTACTTGCTTGTCACCAATCTCCTGCTTCGGCAATATACAATATTGTACGCTTGCTGTCCTCGATTGCCAATTCAGTGCCTTTTCATCTGTGGCTTTTTTATTAAATATTTATAGCCCATTGGTTTCAGATGCTTGTCAGAGTCTTTCACCTGTTCGTCGTCGTTTCATATGGAAATCCCTTTGTATATCGAGATCGATGTCATGTAAGCACCTGCATAAAATCAACCACACAAATAAAGAGCATTTATGCATTTCTCCTCGTTCATAATTTTGATGAAATTTATTATGGTTCGAAATAGTTGGCTATCAAAAAATTTATAGATTTATTGCGAGGAAAATAATAGTCGTGTTTTTTTACTTCAGAAATAAATTTTAAGGTGACAGAGGCAACGTTAACTATACCAGGCAAATATCTTTTTTTTTATTTTCAATTTGTTTTCCATGTATTGTTAAAACCTTTTTCCATTCTTCCAATACATGTTTTAGTTTTGTCTAGAAATAGCAAAATTTAAGATATTTTGAAGGTTATATCTGCATTGTGCAATTTTAGCGTAGCTCTTATATGAGTCGTTTATTTTAATAGTGTTTAAACTCCATTTTATGTTCTGATACAAATCTTGGCTTTCTAGAAAAAGATAAGATAGAACGTTATATATTCAATTATGTGTAAGAGCACAAAGCCAAAAACAAAACAAAATAACAATATTTTTGAAACTAATTGAACCCAAACCTTTACATATTTTAATATAAGAAAAAATTAATTTAAACAACACACGACTTATACAAACCAATTTGGTATATTTTTGTATAAACATTAATAGACTTCAATTTTTGGGATTGTTTCCGGAAGCACTGTGAAAAGAAAATAATCTGAAGAACTATGTCAGGAACAGTTTCTAAATGAATATCAAGATGATTATTGTACTTTTCTATAAACGTTGTTATTTTGCGGAGGGGCAAAGTTTTATTTTTTTACAGGTCTATCTGACCTTTATCTTTTCTGTTCAAAAGATTCTGAGAACTTTCTGAGAACTCTTTGGATTATTTTCAAATTGTATTTTTAAGAATATATCATAACTACTTTTGGAACTGCAAGAGCGATTGTCAGAGCGCTAGCGCTTTTTTAGATACTTATTATTTTTTGGGGTTTGGATATTTTCTTGAGGAAATATCAGGGTTATGTTTATCCATTTTCAATTGATGTCTTAAACGGCATTTTCATCTACTGTGTTAGCCTCTTCTATGAGAATTTATTTGACATAATGTAATGAATTGTTAATTTAGATCTACTGGATTTAATAAATATGGTACATTAAAAAAACCAGTGAGCAAAGTAGTAAAGTCGGACGTGCCGACTATATGATACCCTTCATCATTTCACCATTCAACAGATGAATCCTTACAGACGTCGCAGTTTTGAATGATAAAATATTTATTGACTTTGGTCCACCATTTCAAAATTAAACCTATACTAAATTTTTCATTTGGTCAGATATGGAGTTGCTTCATAGAATGGGGCAAAATTATGTAAATCAATTGAAAGCAAATATCAATCGGTCACCCGTTGATTATTTGGATAAATATCTGATAAAATCGGACGAAAATATGTATATATAAAAGCTATATCGAAATCTAAAGCGATTTCATCGGAACTTGTCACAGGTTAGGTTATACTAATTTCTTTATGTTTTGTGCATATGGGCCACATTGTGAGTTCTTGGTGCATAATTTACTTAAAATCGGGAAAAAATATATATAGTATCCAAATTTGAACCGATTTCAACAACATTTCCCACATGCTAGGTTACACTAACTTCAGTACGTTGTGCAAAATTTTGTGTCAATTGGCCTAACGTTGGATCTTTGGTGTACCATTTAACTAAAACCGGACGAAACTCTATATAGGAGCTATATTTAAATCGGAACCGATTCCTACAAAACTTGGCAAACGTTAGCCTATACTTCTTTATGTACGTTGTGAAAAATTTTGTACTTAAAATCGGACGGAACTATATCTAGGAGCTATATCTAAATCTGAACCGAATTCAACAAAACTTGTCACACGTTATTTGTGCCAATCGGACCTACCTGGGGAGTTTGGTGCAGAATTTATATTTAACTTCTAGGTTATACTAACTTCAGTACGTTGTGCAAAAATTTATGTAAAATCGGACGAAAATATATATGTAGAAGCTATATCTAAATCTGGACCGATTTCCAGGAAACTTAACACACATCATTCAAGACCTAAGCCACTACGCTATGCCAAATTTTGTGCAAATCGAAAAATATTTATTGACTTTGGTGCACCATTTCATTAAATCGGAGGAAAATATATATGGGAAATATATCTAAATCTGAACCGATATTCAGGAAACTTAACACACATCATTCCAAAATTAAGTAAGTATATTATGCCAAATTTCGTGCAAATCGAAAAATATATAGGGACTTTGGTACACCATTTACCTTAAATCGGACTAAAAAAATTATGGGAGATATATCTAAATCTGAACCGATTTTCAGGAAACTTTACACACATAATTTTAGAACTGACTCATTATGCTGTGCCAAATTTCGTGCAAATCGAAAGATATATAGGGACCGTTCACATTATATATATGGGACGAATATATGCATGGGAGCTATATCTAAATCTGAACCGATGTTTCCCAATTTCAATAGGGTTCGTCCTCACAAATAAGTGACCGATGCTAAATTTCATCTAATTCGGATCATAAATGCGACCTGTACTTTGTTTACAATTTAACATCTACAGACGGACGGGCAGACGGACGGACATGCATAAATCGACTCAGAAAGTGATTCTATCAATATTCTCAAAAGGAACCATGTGTCTATCTCGTTTCCTTTTGCCTGTTACAAACATATGCACAAAGACATAATACCCTGTACCACAGTGTGGTGAAGGGTATAAATATGTATTATAATTAAAATTTTGGTACAACTCATTTATTTGGCACAGATTTAGATATAGCTCCCACATAGCTTTCTCTCCGATTTTATGTAAATGGTGCACCAAAGTCCCTATATATCTATCGATTTCCACAGTATTTGACATAGGGTACTGAATTAAGTCTAGAATAATGTGTGCTAATTTTCGGAAAATTCGGTTAAGATTTAGATATAGCAGCCATATATACTTTCGCCCGATTTTATGTTAATGAAGCACCAAAGTCCCTATATATATAGATATTGCTCCCATACATAAAGCCCCAAAGTTTGGCCGATTGTCACACAATTTTATACAATGTACTGAAGTTAGTACAACCTTCTGTGTGTCAAGTTTTCTTGAAATCGGTTCAAATTTACATAAATCTCCTACATATCAAGACCCATAGCTAGGCAGATTGACACAACGTACTGAAGTTAATATAAAATAATCTCTGGCAAGTCTCCTTGAAATCGGTTCAGATTTAGATAAAACAAAGCTTCCATATAATTTCGACCTATTGATGTTAATTGTACACCAATTAATCAGCGCATGTCTGATTGAGATTAAATTTTAAACAGTGCAGCATACCGAATAGCGTGTGTCATGTTGGCTAATAATCGATTTACATAATTTAGCATAGGTTGCAGAATGATATGTGTATATATATATATATATATACGTTCAATTTCACGTCAATGCTCCTTCGAAAAGGCAACATCTGTAAGGATACATATGTAGAATATACCCAAAGTGGTGAAGGGTATCATATAGTTGGACCGATCAGTCCGACCAAGTTGAGCCTATAATGGCCTGTATTGAGTTAAGATGAAATTGGTTTAGATTTATCCGATTGTGATGGAAATTTGTACAGCTCTTAAATATAATTTTTGTCCGAT
>NW_026876023.1:0-18865 GCF_032173495.1 Musca vetustissima
GCCTATTTAAGGCGTGGATTTTTTAAAGAATATTTTTTCCAAGGCCTATTTAAGGCGTGGATTTTTTAAAGAATATTTTTTCCAAGGCCTATTTAAGGCGTGGATTTTTTAAAGAATATTTTTTCCAAGGCCTATTTAAGGCGTGGATTTTTTAAAGAATATTTTTTCCAAGGCCTATTTAAGGCGTGGATTTTTTAAAGAATATTTTTTCCAAGGCCTATTTAAGGCGTGGATTTTTTAAAGAATATTTTTTCCAAGGCCTATTTAAGGCGTGGATTTTTTAAAGAATATTTTTTCCAAGGCCTATTTAAGGCGTGGATTTTTTAAAGAATATTTTTTCCAAGGCCTATTTAAGGCGTGGATTTTTTAAAGAATATTTTTTCCAAGGCCTATTTAAGGCGTGGATTTTTTAAAGAATATTTTTTCCAAGGCCTATTTAAGGCGTGGATTTTTTAAAGAATATTTTTTCAAGGCGTGGATTTTTTAAAGAATATTTTTTCAAGGCGTGGATTTTTTAAAGAATATTTTTTCAAGGCGTGGATTTTTTAAAGAATATTTTTTCCAAGGCCTATTTAAGGCGTGGATTTTTTAAAGAATATTTTTTCCAAGGCCTATTTAAGGCGTGGATTTTTTAAAGAATATTTTTTCAAGGCCTATTTAAGGTGTGGATTTTTTAAAGAATATTTTTTCAAGGCGTGGATTTTTTAAAGAATATTTTTTCAAGGCCTATTTAAGGCGTGGATTTTTTAAAGAATATTTTTTCAAGGCATATTTAAGGTGTGGATTTTTTAAAGAATATTTTTTCAAGGCGTGGATTTTTTAAAGAATATTTTTTCAAGGCCTATTTAAGGCGTGGATTTTTTAAAGAATATTTTTTCAAGGCGTGGATTTTTTAAAGAATATTTTTTCAAGGCCTATTTAAGGTGTGGATTTTTTAAAGAATATTTTTTCAAGGCGTGGATTTTTTAAAGAATATTTTTTCCAGGCCTGGATTTTTTAAAGAATATTTTTTTCAAGGCGTGAATTTTTTAAAAGAATATATTTTTAAGGACTGGATTTTTTAAAGAATATTTTTTCAAGGCGTGGATTTTTTAAAGGATATTTTTTCCAGGCCTGGATTTTTTAAAGAATAGTTTTTTAATGCGTGGATTTTTTAAAAGAATATTTTTTCAAGGCGTAGATTTTTTAAAGGCCTTCACAAGGCGTGGATTTTTTAACGACCTTCGCAAAGCGTGGATTTTTTAAAGGCCTTCACAAGGCGGGGATTTTTTAAAGACCTTCACAAGGCGTGGATTTTTTAAAGGCCTTCACCAGGCGTGGATTTTTTAAAGACCTTTACAAGGCGGGAATTTTTTAAAGGCCTTCACAAGGCGTGGATTTTGTAAAGGCCTTCACAAGGCTTGATTTTTTTGAAGGCCTTCACAAGGCTTGATTTTTTTAAAGGCCTTCACAAGGCTTGATTTTTTTAAGGGCCTTCACAAGTCGTGGATTTTTTAAAGGCCTTCACAAGGCTTGATTTTTTTAAAGAATATTTTTTTCAAGGCCTGGATTTTTTAAGAATATTTTTAAGGGTTGAATTTTTTAAAGAATATTTTTAAGGCGTAAATTTTTTTAAGAATATTTTTTATGGCCCAAGTTTAAATTTCTTCTATTTTCCAATCACTGTTCCCCCCATCAGAAAAAAAGCACACACACAGCAGGAACACAAGAAGAAAAGTGAAATGAACGAAGAAAGCGGCTGCTGAAGCACCGGCCAGAAGAAAGTTTACGCAAGGGAGGGTGGTGATCTGCCGCCGCAGCATCCCCAGCAGCCGTCAAAATATACTCGCGTTTTTTTTCACCGGCCCCAAATGATAAGCGAGCGGCTGGCTGCTCAGTCTGAGGAAAACTATCGGAGATCCAGGTACTGTTTTGGGCTGGATGAGCGCGTGCGAAAAACTGACGACTTAGAAAACGAATAAAAAATAAATTTTGAAAAAAAGGAAAATTCTTTTTGAAAAGGAAAAGGCCAAAGCCAAATATAATAAAAATTAAACTAAAAAAATAAAATAGAAAACAAGAATTATTTAAATACGGTAAAAATAAAAATTTATAAATATATGTATATATTTTTTATATATATGGAAAATAAAAAGAAATTATATATGTATTGAAGAAAAAATAAAAATGAATAATTAGCAAATAATTAATAACCATTAGTGAGTGAATGAATTGTTGTTGTTATTGGTGTGAGTGGGTCTCCTGTGATTCACAAAAAAGTGTGTGCGTTTTTTAAAAAAATTTCATTTTCAATATTCATAAAAAAATAAATTGTCAAAGTGTGTATGGAAAAATACACTAGGCAAAAAATTAAAAAAAAAATATTGGAAAAATAAACGAGGTATATTTTTGAAATTTTTTGCCTGGTCAGTCGATTTCATAACAAAAATAAATACTGGCCAAAAAGTCGAATACAACAACAATAAAAACTGCAGTATTTCTAAGTTTTTTTTTTTTTTTGAAAATACAAATTTTAACAAAAGAATACTAGAAACAACTGCAAGACAAAACGAACGTCAAAAAAAAAAAAAGATAAATAAATAAATACAGGAACAAATTGGAAATATTAATATTAGAACAACGGCAACAACAGTAAAGCCAACCAGCAGCAGCAGGAGGAGAAGAAGAAGAAGATACAGTACCAATTTGACAGCAACGGCAGCAGTTTTTTTCGGGCTGCAGCGGAAAAATATAAATACGGACATACATTCATACGTATGTATGTTTGTTCGAAAAAAAGGAAAATTTTGAAAATTCAATTACACTAGTGTATGTGCGTGTGTGTGTGTGTGTGCTTTTGTGCTAAGACAAATTAGTCAGACCATTCTTCTTCTTCTTTATCTGGCAATTGTGTGTACTATAGCCGGCAAAAGGGGGCCAGAGACCCAGCGACGACGTCTTCCTTAACAAAAAAAATATAATTATTAAAAGCATTAACCCGCTCCGTGTATTCTTCGTATCATATATGAGTGTGTGTGTGTGCGTTCGCGTGTGTTTATTGGAGTGTCTTGCAGTGTTTTCTTCTAAAATATTCAAATACATCTTCATCATAATTAGGATGATGAGGTTGATCACCATCGTCGTCGTCGTCATCCTAATCTCCTCTTGTACATCAACGTCAGCATCTTCGTAATGATCATCAGAACACTCTCATTTATATCTGTTTTGATGTTCTACGTTCTATGAATCTAAATATAAATACTCAATATATTCTTCTGCTGTAGTACTACTCGTCTGACTATATGAAAATGAATTTTGACTTTTTCTCATAACAATTGTACACAGGGCAACAAATAATCAAAAAAAAAAAAAAAAAAAAAACAAATTTTAAATACTAAACCAGTAAGGAAAGTTGTAAAGTCGGACGGGGTCGATTATATGATACCCTTCACCACTTTGGGTATATTCAACAGATGAATCCTAGCAGACGTAAAGGACCAGTAAAATGAAATTGGATCCATAAATATGTCATTCTGCAACCGATACTAAATTTTTCATTTTGTCAGATATAGAAGCTATATCTAAATCAGAACCGATTTTCAGGAAACTCAACACACATCATTCTATGCCTAATTCATTACGCTGTGCTAAATTTCGTGCAAATTGAAAGATATATAGGGACTTCGGTGCACAATTTTCATTAAATCGGGCGAAAATATATGTGGGGGCTATATCTAAATCTGAACCGATATTCAGGAAACTTAACATACATCATTGTAGACCTAATTCATTACGCTGTGCCAAATTTCGTGCAAATCGAAAGATATTTAGGGACTTTGGTGCACCATGTACATTAAATCGGGCGAATATATATGTGGGGGCTATATCTAAATCTGAACCGATTTTCAGGAAACTTTACACACATCATTCTAGGCCTAATTCATTACGCTGTGCCAAATTTCGTGCAAATCGAAAGATATATAGGGACTTTGTTTAACGATTTACATAAAATCGGACGAAAATATATATGGGAGCTATATCTAAATCTGAACCGATTTTCACGAAAATTAACATGCATCGTTATAGACTTAATTCAGTAGCTAATGTCAAGTTTTGTGCAAATCGAAGGATATATAGGGACTTTGGTGCACTATAAGGGTACCCCCAAATTTCGGTATTTTGAGGTTCTTGAGCGCGTTTTCCAATCGAATTCGCTGAAATTTGGTATATTGGGTTCTTATTGGGTACCAAATATCTCCACTAAAAATTATAAATATAAGTCCATTTTTTCTGGTAGCCCCCATATAAAAGTACCCCCAAATTTCGGTATTTTGGGGTTCTTGAGTGCTTTTTTCAATCGAATTCGCTGAAATTTGGTATTTTGTAGTCGTATATGGTAACAAATCTCCCTACCAAAAATTATTAAGAATATGCATAGAATCACTTTCTGATTCGATTTACGCATGTCCGTCTGTCCGTCCGTCCATGTATTTTTGTGAACAAAGTACACGTCGCATTTATGATCCGATTTGGATGAAATTTGGCATAGGCCACTTATTTGGCCCAAGGACGAACCCTCTGGAAATTGGGAAAAATGGGTTCAGATTTAGATATAGCTCCCATATATATTTTCGCCCGATTTCAGGTAAATGGTGCGCCAAAGTCCCTATATATTTTTCGATATGCCCGAAATTTGGCATAGCGCACTAATTTGAGTCTATAATGATGTGTGTTAAGTTTCATGAAAATCGGTTCAAATTTACATATAGCTCCCATATATACTTTCGTCGGATTTATGATAAATAGTGAAACAAAGTCCTTATATATCTTTCGATTTGCACGAAATTTGGTATAGAGTACTAAATTAAGTCTAGAATGATGTGTGCTAAGTTTCGTGAAAATCGGTTCATTTTTAGATATAGCTCCCATATATATTTTCGTCCGATTTAAGGTAAATGGTGCGCCAAAGTCCCTATATATTTTTCGATGTGCACTAAATTTGGCATAGCGTACTAAATTGAGTCTATAATGATGTGTGTTAAGTTTTGTGAAAACCGGTTCAGATTTAGATATAGCTCCCATATATATTTTCGACCGACTTATGATAAATAGTGCGCCAAAGTTCCTAAATATATTCCGATTTGCACGAAATTTGACATAGTGTACTAAATTAAGACTAGGATGATGTGTGTTAAGTTTCGTGAAAATCGGTTCAGATTTGGATATAGCTCTCATATATAACTCAATTTCATGTTAATGTTCTTTCGAAAAGGCGACGACTGCTAGGGGACTATGTAGAATACACCCAAAGCAGTGAAGGGTATCATATAGTCGACCCAGTCCGACTTTACTACTTTCCTTTCTGGGTTGTTTGTATTCCCTTTCCGCATACTAAGTAGCGGACACTTTGCTAGTATATATATATATATATATATATTTTTATATAGGTCTTTGAAAAAATACTTTTTAAAGAATCCAAGCCAGAATTGCTTTTTGAAAAATATATTTTTTTAATCCACGCTTATAACAGTCCGTGAACACTTTTTTTTTAATTAAGGCTATAATATTTGGATTTTGTTTATTTGAAATACACATTTTTTCCAAATATCTGTTGTCCTGTGTACAATTTATACATTTCGTTTGAGGTTTCCTCTCAACTCTTTAATATTTATTTTAAAATTATTTTCGGCACAAAAACAAAATAAACAAAAAATAAAAACAAAACAAAAAATAATAATTTTGAAAACTACATTATGATGTTGTTGTACTCGTTTTAAATACTAAACTACATATTATAAAAAAATATGACGATTAGAAAGCATTTGGGCTGTTTCTAATTAAAATATATTCCTTATTTCGAAATTTGCTGTGCCAAGAAGAAGCAGAAGAAAACGAAACAATTTTAATTTAAAAAAAAAAATTGAAAATAAAATATTAAAAGAAAGAAAAATCTAACGAAACTAAAAGTTAAAAAAAACGAAATTAAGTAAAAATAAAAAATATTTATCTCTGTGTGCGTTTCGTTCATTCGTGTATTGAAACCGTCTCAAGTATTATTGTTATTGTTACTGTAACGTCCCTTGTCTGAAGTCCCGTTCATGTTAAACGTCCATATCCATGGAGAACTCAAATTTAAATCCTTTAATATCGCCCTCGTCGAACAACACGACGACTTCGTCGACAACCACCGCCATCATCACGGATACCAACTTCAATAGCAACCATCAAATAACGACCACATCCACCTCGAGAACCTTTACGACGACCAGCAATGGCATTGAAACAACCTCAACGATATTCAACAATCACCATCTGCATCAGGAGCAGCAACAGCATCATCACCTCCGTCACGCGGAAGAAACGCTAACAAAGATTGTGGCTGTTGATGGTGGTGAATCCACATTCACATCCACCACCACCACCTCCAATGGCAATGCAGCAGCAGCATCAGGTTAGTTGTCATTATTTTTTGTTTTGTTTTTGCTCAGTTGGCCCTTGAAAAATATTCTTTAATAAATCCACGCCTCAGTTGGCCCTTGAAAAATATTCTTTAATAAATCCACGCCTCAGTTGGCCCTTGAAAAATATTCTTTAATAAATCCACGCCTCAGTTGGCCCTTGAAAAATATTCTTTAATAAATCCACGCCTCAGTTGGCCCTTGAAAAATATTCTTTAATAAATCCACGCCTCAGTTGGCCCTTGAAAAATATTCTTTAATAAATCCACGCCTCAGTTGGCCCTTGAAAAATATTCTTTAATAAATCCACGCCTCAGTTGGCCCTTGAAAAATATTCTTTAATAAATCCACGCCTCAGTTGGCCCTTGAAAAATATTCTTTAATAAATCCACGCCTCAGTTGGCCCTTGAAAAATATTCTTTAATAAATCCACGCCTCAGTTGGCCCTTGAAAAATATTCTTTAATGAAAAATATTCTTTAATAAATCCACGCCTCAGTTGGCCCTTGAAAAATATTCTTTAATAAATCCACGCCTCAGTTGGCCCTTGAAAAATATTCTTTAATAAATCCACGCCTCAGTTGGCCCTTGAAAAATATTCTTTAATAAATCCACGCCTCAGTTGGCCCTTGAAAAATATTCTTTAATAAATCCACGCCTCAGTTGGCCCTTGAAAAATATTCTTTAATAAATCCACGCCTCAGTTGGCCCTTGAAAAATATTCTTTAATAAATCCACGCCTCAGTTGGCCCTTGAAAAATATTCTTTAATAAATCCACGCCTCAGTTGGCCCTTGAAAAATATTCTTTAATAAATCCACGCCTCAGTTGGCCCTTGAAAAATATTCTTTAATAAATCCACGCCTCAGTTGGCCCTTGAAAAATATTCTTTAATAAATCCACGCCTCAGTTGGCCCTTGAAAAATATTCTTTAATAAATCCACGCCTCAGTTGGCCCTTGAAAAATATTCTTTAATAAATCCACGCCTCAGTTGGCCCTTGAAAAATATTCTTTAATAAATCCACGCCTCAGTTGGCCCTTGAAAAATATTCTTTAATAAATCCACGCCTCAGTTGGCCCTTGAAAAATATTCTTTAATAAATCCACGCCTCAGTTGGCCCTTGAAAAATATTCTTTAATAAATCCACGCCTCAGTTGGCCCTTGAAAAATATTCTTTAATAAATCCACGCCTCAGTTGGCCCTTGAAAAATATTCTTTAATAAATCCACGCCTCAGTTGGCCCTTGAAAAATATTCTTTAATAAATCCACGCCTCAGTTGGCCCTTGAAAAATATTCTTTAATAAATCCACGCCTCAGTTGGCCCTTGAAAAATATTCTTTAATAAATCCACGCCTCAGTTGGCCCTTGAAAAATATTCTTTAATAAATCCACGCCTCAGTTGGCCCTTGAAAAATATTCTTTAATAAATCCACGCCTCAGTTGGCCCTTGAAAAATATTCTTAATAAATCCAGCCTCAGTTGGCCCTTGAAAAATATTCTTTAATAAATCCACGCCTCAGTTGGCCCTTGAAAAATATTCTTTAATAAATCCACGCCTCAGTTGGCCCTTGAAAAATATTCTTTAATAAATCCACGCCTCAGTTGGCCCTTGAAAAATATTCTTTAATAAATCCACGCCTCAGTTGGCCCTTGAAAAATATTCTTTAAAAAATCCACGCCTTGAAAAAATATTCTTTAAAAAATCTACGCCTTTAAAAAATATTCTTTAAAAAAATCCACGCATTTAAAAAATATTCTTTAAAAAAATCCACGCCTTGAAAAAATATTCTTTAAAAAATCCACGCATTGAAAAAATATTCTTTAAAAAATCCACGCCTTGAAAAAATATTCTTTAAAAAATCCACGCCTTGAAAAAATATTTTTTATAAACTTTGAAGTGATTATTTATACTCTTTCGAGTCGAGCTTGATGATCTAAATTTTGCAATGAAAAGGAAAGCCAGGAGAAGAACCTACGTACCCACCATTATGCGACGCGTTTCGCCGTTGGTTAAGCGGCTCATCAGGCATATTGGGCTATGTGGCTTTACAAAGGTCGTACGTTGATAACTTGTATTTATTCCGCCCTGATGCGAAACTTGCATATGCGAATTAAATTCAAATTTGTCAAAGTTCGACATTTGTCTTCATTCTAGGAACAGTCCTTTTCAAAGCAGATTTTTGTTGTAGCGATGGATAATTAATCCACACACCTACAATTGCTTCCATGGTATACACATGTTTTTGCGCAACCGTTTTGGAAGTGTGTTGATGGCTCAGAACGTTAAGTGGTCTTGGCAACATTTGTGTTGCTCCGAGGACCTAGGTTCGAGCCCTAGCCGTGCTCGGCTGAAACTAATTTTTGTTATTGAATTTTTGTGATCATTTGAAAGTGATTTGAAGTGATTATTTATACTCTTTCGAGTCGAGCTTGATGATCTAAATTTCTATGTGGCTTTATAAACACTAGGACACGATGTTGTTTGAAAAAAACAAATAATGTGGATAATTATAATTTTCAAAACCAAATATTTTTTTTTTGATATTCATCCACAATCGAAATGCATTATTAATATTATGGAATGTGTCGTTTTGATGACACGAGCTGTTTAGTTCTATAATAAAGACAACGGCACACAATCTATATATATAAAAGAGCTTAGTGTTAAGTGATTGAGTGAGTGAGTGAGTGAGTAACTGACAGATCATCGCCCAGACGAAACGGCTAAAGCTAGAAGCTTGAAATTTTGAGTGTGGGTTGGTGTTGGTGTGTAGGCGTGAGATAAGGCTGGGTTTTTGGAAATTCGAACTAGAAGGGTACGAAAGAAGTACTAAAATGTTCCAAATATGGTACCCTTTGTATTAGGCGAACGGGAAGAGCTAGAATTCTGAAATTTGGAATGTGGGTCACTGATGTAAAGTTAGGAAGATGTACAAAAGGATTTTTGGAAATTCGACCTATAAGTGTACTAAAAGTACTAAATTTAGTTCTAATTTTATATATATTGAACATATATAGCTAAAATCTTGAAATTGTATATGGAATAGAGGTTGGGAAGTGGTGTTGATGTATGGAAATGGTTTAAGATTTTCGTACTTATGTTTTTTAAAAAGTACTAAATGGTACTAAATTTGGTACTATTTGCATTTAGTTGAGTGTATATAGATGGAATCCTGAAAATATCAATTAGGACTACTATTGGAGTACACGAATGAGGTAGCTTTAAAAAATTGTACTTATGTGTACGAAAAGTACCAAATGGTACTAAATTTGGTGCAAGTTGGATTTACGTGATGAACATAGAGTCTTCAAATTGACTGTTGGAGTGTAGGATTGAGGTGTTTAAGAAATGGGTAATTATTGGTACAAAAAGTACTAAATGGCACTAAATTTAGTACTATTTGCATTTTGCTTGAACGAAAAGATGTGAAAACATGAAATTTGGAATTAATATTTATGTTAATGAGCTATACCGAGAGACATATTTGGAAATTCGTATTTATGTGTACGAAAAGTACTAAACGGTACTAGATTTGGTACAATTTGGATTTGGGTGAACGGGAAGAGCTGGAAACCTTAAATTTGAAACAATGGTTGCTGTTAAAATATATAAGCATAGTACTTATGTGTACTTAATGGTACTATATTTGGTACAACTTGATTATTTATGAACGGATAGAGCTGGACTCCAGAATTTTGGTATTAAAGTTACTGTTGGAGTGTAGGATTGAGGTAGTTTAGGAAAGTACTTATAGGAACATAAAATACTATATGGTACCAAATTTTATAAATTTTGGATTAAAAGTACTGTTGTACCAAAGGGTTCTAAACCTGGTACAATTTATATGTAGGTCACTGATGTAAAGTTAGGAATATGTACAAACGGATTTTTGGAAATTCGACCTATAAGTGTACTAAAAGTACTAAATTTAGTTCTAATCTATATATATAAAAGAGCTTAGTGTTAAGTGATTGAGTGACTGACAGATCATCGCCCAGACGAAACGGCTAAAGCTAGAAGCTTGAAATATTGAGTGTGGGTTGGTGTTGGTGTGTAGGCGTGAGATAAGGCTGGGTTTTTGGAAATTCGAACTAGAAGGGTACGAAAAGTACTAAAATGTACCAAATATGGTACCCTTTGTATTAGGCGAACGGGAAGAGCTAGAATGCTGAAATTTGGAATGTGGGTCACTGATGTAAAGTTAGGAAGATGTACAAAAGCGTTTTTGGAAATTCGTACTAGAACGGTACGAAAAGTACAAAATGTGATACCATTTGTATTTGACGAACCGGTAGAGCTAGAACTCTGAAATTTGGATTGGTGGTCGCTGAGTGTAGGATATATGTATCAACGAGTTTTTGGAAATTCGAACTATAAGTATCCGAAAAGTACTAAAATGTACTTAATTTTGTACAATTTCGTACCATGTGAATTGATAGAGCTAAAAACTTGAAATTTGGAATGCGAATTAGGGATGAGATGTAGAGTCCATTTAAGGAGATGGTTTTGGAAGCGTGTACTCATGTGTACGAAAAGTACTATATGATACTATATTTGGTACAAATTTAATTTGAAGATAAAAATCGAGCTGGAATCCGTCGGAGTGTAGGATTGGGAATGTACGTAGTTTTGGAATTTTTTTACCCAGTTTCAGTAATTTTTATTAATGGGTACTAAATGGTACTAAATTTGGTACAATTTGAATTTTATGCAAACCAATAGAGCTAGAATCATGAAATTTGGAGTCAGGATCACTGTTGGGGTGTAAGATCGAGATATGTAGGAAGTTTTAAAAATTGTTACTCATGTGTACTAAATTTGGTACAATTTGAATTGTGGGTGAACCGATAGAGTTGTAATCCTGAAACTTGGATTTAGGGTCACTGTGGGGTTGTAGGGTTAGGGTAAGTTGGAGGTTTTGGAAATTCGTACTACTGTGTACTAAATTTGTACTAAAGAGTTGTAATCCTGAAACTTGGATTTAGCATCTATGTTTGGGGTAAGTAAGAAGTTTTCGAAATTCGTACTACTGTGTACTTAATATCGTACAATTTGAACTGTAGGTGAACCGTTAGACTTGGAATCCTGAAACTTGGATTTAGGATCACTGTGGGGGTGTAGGATTGGGATATTTAGGAAGTTTTGGAAATTGGTACAACTATGTACTAAATTTGGTACAATTTGAATTGAGGGTGAACCGATAGAGTTGGAATCCTGAAACTTGGATTTAGGATCACTGTGAGGGTGTAGGATTGGGATCTGTTGGAAGTTTTGGAAATTCGTACTGCAGTGTACTAAATTTGGTACAAATTGAATTGTGAGTGAACCGATAGAGTTGTAATCCTGAAACTTGGATTTAGGGTCACTGTGGGGTTGTAGGGTTAGTGTAAGTTGGAGGTTTTGGAAATTCATAATACTGTGTACTAAATTTGGTACAATTTGGATTGTGAGTGAACCGATAGCGTTGGAATTCTGAAACTTGGATTTAGGATAACTGTGGGGGTGTGGGTTTAGTAATAAGTATTGGAAATTCGTACTACTGTGTACTAAATTTAGTACATTTAAATTTGAATTTGGAATCATTGTGGGGGTGTAGGATCGGGGTATGCAGGAAGTTTTGTTGGAAGTAGAAGGGTACGAAAAGTACTAAAATGTACCAAATATGGTACTCTTTTTATTAGCGAACGGGAAGAACGAAAAAACTGAAACCCTGAAATTTGGAATTAAGATTTCTGTTGAAGATTGAACTATAGAGACATCTTTGGAAACTCGTATTTATGTGTACGAAAAGTACTAAACGGCACTAGATGGATTTGGGTGAACGGAGAGAGCTGGAAACCAATAATTTGGACTAATGGTTGATGTTTGAATATAGAATTGAGATATGGAAGCATATCACCTACCTACTACTAAATAGTACTATATTTGGTACAACTTGATTACATGTGAACGGATAGAGCTGGACTCCCGAATTTTTTAATTAAAATTACTGTTGGAGTGTAGGATTGACATAGTTTAGGAAATGTTTAATTATAGAAACAAAAAGTACTAAATGGTACCGAAAAACTTACAAATGTGTGAACGAATAGGGCTGTATTCTGAAATTTTGAATTAATATTACAGTTTGAGTGCAGAATTGAGATATGTCGGTAATTTTTTAAAATTCGTTATTATGGTAAATGGTAAAAAAATTTGGTACAATTTTGATTCGAGTTAACGGATAGAGATAGTAAACGTAAATTTGGAATTAAAATTACAAGATTAAGGAAGTATTGGAATTTCGTACTTATGGAATACGAGAAGACCTAATTGGTACTAAATATGGTAAAATTCGTTTTGTGTGAGCGGGAATCCTAATATTTGGCCTTAAAAATAAGGTTGGAGTGTAGGATGAGGTAGTTTTAAAAATACGTAAATATCTGTACTAAATGGTGCTCAGTTAATACAATTTAGATTTGAGTGAAAGGATAGAGATGGATGGATTTGAAAATAAAATTACTCTTATAGCAAAGGATTGAGACAGTGTTGGAAATTCGAACTCATGAGTACGAAAAGTACTAAATATGGTACAATTTGGATCTATGTGAAGAGATATTGCTGTTATCCTGAAATTAATGAATATAATTACTGTTTCAGTGGGAAATTGAAGCAGTTTTAGAAACTCACACTTACGTCTACGAAAAGTAATAAATGGTACAATTTGGATGTTGGTGAACGAATAGAGCTGGAATCTTTAAATGTGGACCTAAGGTTGTTATTGGAGTGCATGACTGAGGTATTTTTGGAAATTTGTACTTTGGGTACGACAACCAAAAAATTTGGTACAATTTGGACTTCGGTGAACGGGTAGAACTCGAATCCTGAATGTTGCAACTTAGGTTAATCTGGGAGTGTAGGAAAAGTACAGAATGGTACCAAATATGGTACAGTTTATTGAACAGATAGAGCTGAAATTCTTAAATTTGGACTTACGATTGAAAGCAGGTTTGGAATATTGAGATTGGTTTGGTATATGGGTACGAAAAGTGCGGAATGGTTTCACACAGAGCTGAAATTCTTAAATTTGGACTATTTGAAAGAAGGATTGAGGTACATTTGGAAATTTGTAGTTATGAGTACGAAAATCACTAAATTTGGAACAATTTGGACTATGGTGGAAGAAAATTCACTAAATTTGGAATAATTTGAATTTGCGTAACGGAGAGAGCTGGAAACATAAAATTTAGAATGTATAGAGGTAGTCTTGAAAATGTATAATTATGTGTTCGAAAAGTTCTAAATGGAACTACATGTGGAACCTGTACGTTTTTGCTAAAGTGTGGATTTCGGAAAATAGTGCTTATGTGTATGAAGAGTACTTAATGGTAATAAACTTGATATTAAATGTAGGAACAGAGGTGGAATTCAGAACTATAGTACAACTAATTATACGGCATTCACGATTTCCATATGAAATATATTGGTTTATTCCCTTTCCGCATACGAAGTAGCGGGTACTTTGCTAGTAAATTTATACGGAATGAATATGTATGTGTGTATTCATATGTGTCAGTTTTGTTTAGAAAACAAATAGACATACATATACCTACATATGTATATGTTTTTGGAATAAAAAAATACTATTAGTCTAAATCATCCATTATAGAATGGTATGACAACTTCGTGATAAATGGTCGGAGGGGATTAGAGAAAACTCGTGACCCATAGCGTAACGATGAGGGAATGATGGGATAAAAATAAAACCTTAGAACAAACAACTTAAATCGATCTCAGCAATAAAATTGAAAATCTCCTTAAAAATCTAATCCACTTCATTCAATTTCAGGTATTTTTTTTGTTTAATTATACATACATAATTACATAGTATCCTATATATATATATATTAGGTAGGTACACCACAAAATGTAAAGTACTCGAAAAAATACATAAATAGATATTTATGTATGTATTATGGTGTATGTCTGTACGCACAACGAAAATATGCCCCTTTTCATTTATTACCAAAAACCCCAAAATATGCCATCTTCCATCCATCCATAAAACCGAATAGAATTTTTTGAAGACACCAACGTCGACGACATCGGTAATAAGAGGAACATTTGTTGTTGTTGTTTTCGGTGTGGTTGTTGTCTATTTCATTTATTTTTAAACTCTACAAAAAAGTTCATTACACTTTTGAACTAAAAAGACAAGAAAATTAATTTCCTAAAACGTATTTTTGGGGAAAACTTTTTTGTTGTCTCCACTACACCAACCAACAACAGCGATGGCGGTGGCATAGGGAACGCAGTGTGTTTATGTTGCCAGATGAGGAAAAACAAACAAACATGCATACATATGGAATGTGATTTTTTGGACATTAAAAAAATATTTTTTTTAATGATCATCAAGGCTTCAATTTAAAAAAAAAATATTTTTTAAGAATTATCAGGCCGTGGATTTTATAAGGCGTGGATTTTTTAAAGAATATTTTTTCAAGGCCTACCAAAGGCGTGGATTTTTAAAAGAATATTTTTTCAAGGCCTACCAAAGGCGTGGATTTTTAAAAGAATATTTTTTCAAGGCCTACCAAAGGCGTGGATTTTTTAGAAAATATTTTTTCAAGGCTTACCAAAGGCGTGGATTTTTTAAAGAATGTTTTTTCAAGGCCTACCAAAGGCGTGGATTTTTAAAGAATATTTTTTCAAGGCCTACCAAAGGCGTGGATTTTTTAAAGAATATTTTGTCAAGGCCTACCAAAGGCGTGGATTTTTTCAAGAATATTTTTTCAAGGCCTACCAAAGGCGTGGATTTTTTAAAGAATATTTTTTCAAGGGTCTACACAAGGCGTGGATTTTTTCAAGAATATTTTTTCAAGGCCTACCAAAGGCGTGAATTTTTTAAAGAATATTTTTTCAAGGGTCTACACAAGGCGTGGATTTTTTCAAGGGTCTACACAAGGCGTGGATTTTTTAAAGAATATTTTTTCAAGGGTCTACACAAGGCGTGGATTTTTTCAAGAATATTTTTTCAAGGCCTACCAAAGGCGTGGATTTTTTAAAGAATATTTTTTTTAAATATTTTTTTCAACTCAGGCGTGGAATATCCGCTATGCTCGTAAATGAAACTAATTTAAAAGACATCAATTTTTAAGCATAAACAAATTGCTATTTAGCAAGAATGCACTGTACAAAATACATTTCCTTATGATCATTATTGTCATGTTAGTATACATGTATGAGACTAAAACATATTTTTTTGTGGGATCTGAAATTAGGCTGAATGTGCTAAAAATAAATATATTTTTAAACGACATGTGTATCCATTAATGCGTAGTGACATGTGTGAGCAACAACAAAAAGGTGGCCGGTTATTAAATTTTTAATAATTTATAAAAAAAATAGTAATTGTATTTAAAAACCAGTAAGGCAAGTAGTAAAGTCGGACTGGGTCGACTATATGATACCCTTCACCACTTTGGGTATATTGTACATAGGTATCCTTACAATATCATGTCAATGTTCCCTCGAAGGAACATACTCATGTCTTTCTACAACCTATGACAAATTGAATTTCATTTGAGCAGATTTAGAGTCGTCTGCGTCCCATGAGACAAATTTATGGAAAACGATTTATAAGAAAATTGATATTAATTTCAATCAGACACCCGTTCGAAATTCATATTGAAGCTATGCCTGGATTTGCACGAATTTCAACAAAATGCAATAACGTCATTCAAGTCTCAATTTTATACGATGTGCCAAATTTCGTGCAATTCGAATATATAGGTACTTTGGTGCACCATTTACCTTAAATCGGACGAAAATATATATGGGAGCTATATCTAAATCTGAACCGATTTTCACGAAACTTAAGACACATCACTATAGACTTTATTTAGTACGCTATGCCAAATCTCGTGCAAATCGAATCATATATGGGAACTTTGGTGCACCATTTACATAAAATCGGACGAAAATATATATGGGAGCTATATCAAAATCTGAACCGATTTTCAAGAAACTTAGCACTCATCATTGTAGGCTTAGTTTAGTATGCTGTGCCAAATTTCGTGCAAATCGAAAGATATTTAGGGACTTTGGTGCACCATTTACATAAAATCTAACGAAAATATATATGGGAGCTATATCTAAATCTGAACCGATTTTCGCGAAACTTAGCACACTTTTTTCTACACTCAATTCAGTACGCTATGCCAAATTCGTGCAAATCGAAAGATATATAGGTACTTTGGTGCACCATTTACATAAAATCGGACGAAAATATATATGGGAGCTATATCTATATCTGAACCGATTTTTCCCAATTTCAATAGGGTTCGTCCTTGGGCCAAATGAATGAGGTGTGCCAAATGTCATCCAATTGGAATCAAAAATTCGACCTGTACTTTAGTGCACCGTTTACATAAAATCGGACGAAAATATATATGGGAGCTATATCTAAATCTGAACCGATTTTTCCCAATTTCAATAGGGTTCGTCCTTGGGCCAAATGAATGAGCTGTGCCAAATTTCATCCAATTGGAATCAAAAATTCGACCTGTACTGTGTTTACAATTTAACATGGACAGACAGACGGACGGCCGGACGAACGTACATCCATAAATCGACTCAAAAAGTGATTCTATGCATATTCTCAAAAGGTGTCCATGTGTCTATCTCGATTCCTTTTGCCTGTTACAAACATATCCACAAAAACAATCATCGCCTTAATGTTCCTTGAAAAAAATATTTTTTAAAAAATCCCCACCTTGATGCTCCTTGAAAAAAATATTTTTTAAAAAATCCACGCCTTAATGCTCCTTAAAAAAATATTTTTTAAAAAATCCAAGCCTCAATGCTCCTTGAAAAAAATATTTTTTAAAAAATCCACGCCTTAATGCTCCTTGAAAAAAATATTTTATTTTTAATCGACGCCCTAATGCTCCTTAAAAAAATATTTTTTAAAAAATCCAAGCCTCAATGCTCCTTGAAAAAAATATTTTTTAAAAAATCCAAGCTTCAATGCTCCTTGAAAAAAATATTTTTTAAAAAATCCACGCCTCAATGCTCCTTGAAAAAAATATTTTTTAAAAAATCCAAGCCTTGAAAAAAATATTTTTTAAAACATCCACGCCTTCAAAAAAATATTCTTTAAAAAATTCACGCCTTGAAAAAAATATTCTTTAAAAAATCCACGCCTCGAAAAACATATTCTTTAAAAAAAACCATGCCTTAAAAAAATATTCTTTAAAAAATCCATACCTTGAAAAAAATAATCTTTAAAAAAATCCACGTCTTGAAAAAAATATTCTTTAAAAAAATCCACGCCTCGAAAAACATATTCTTTAAAAAACCAGGCATTAATGAAAAAATATTCTAATTAATTTATTTGATTTCTTGTCGTTTCTTCCAGAATCCCGAAGTTTTCCCCCAACAAGCAACAAGGATACGAATCTGGATGAAAATTCGCATAGTTCCAGCTCCAGCAAGAATCCACCGAATATATCGTTCAGTGAAAATTCCAGTTCATTGGTGCGATGTTTGCCGAACGAAAGAGCGACATTTTTTGTGAAAATCGATGCCGATGAAAATGAGGTGGACATACTGCCGCTGCAATTCGAATGGTAAGTGAAGAGGGAGGGAGTGAGAGAGAATGTGGGGGACTGAATCTACCAATTTAATACCCGTGAACATATTAACGACCACATGTTTATAAAAATGTCAACAGAATGACATTTGACATGTCTTTTTTACGATAATTAGTGTTGGCGTGCAAATCAATCTCGCGATGGCCTCTGATGGGATAGATGAAGAGCATAATTGTTGTTTTTTTTTATGTTATTTATGGCTGTGATCAACAAATGTTTTTTTGTTTGGTTTCATAAATATTTTATTTATTAAATTATTTTGATGACTTTTAAAATAGTTCTCTGTTGTTGTTATTGTTGTTTTTTGTTTTTGTTTCATTTTCGAAAAATACCTTATAGTTGGTTATTATTTTAAGATTGATGACAGAGTCGCCCGCCTAACAAGAAATTCTTTGTTGAGAAGATGAATATTCTTTTGCTGTTGTTGTTGACTTTTTTCATTTGTCGTTGTTAGTCCCAAAATTAACTTTTGTTGTGAAAAACAACAACAAAGCATATTCTAAATGAACAACAAATATTTAAATACATAACGGATGTGTGTTAATACACACACACACTTATGCAAAAATACATATCCTATTCGAATTTATGTTTTGAAACAATGCCAAGGAAAAAATATTGACTCAGTTAAATTTGAATAAAAAAAATTAAAAAAAAATCATCATAAGTTTTAATATAATGATGCACATGTAGCTATTTGCCTTCAAGGAGTGTGACGATGACTTAACTTTTAACCCTTGAAGAGAATGGACTTCGAAAAAAAAATATTTTTTAAAGATTTTCATTTTAAAAATTA
>NW_026876024.1:0-18678 GCF_032173495.1 Musca vetustissima
TTTTTAAAATTTGGACTTGGGTGAACCTTTAGATATATACATGTAAATTTATAAAATTGCTTAAATAACTGCTTTAAAAAAAAATAAATGTTTGTAAATTATTATTCTGGTTCTAAGAACCAAAAATGAAGAGAAGCTTTTTCACTACGTGGAATAAATGATAATTAAGAGACATAAAGTTTACTCTCAAGGAAAGAAGTTTTAGGGCGGAATCTACTCAAACCTTGTATTCCTTTTGCAATGCAATTGTGTAGTACACTTCATAAGCTTTCCATAGATACCAATATTGACCCGGCAGAATTGTCCTGGAAATCATATTCTCCACTGGAAATATCCTTTTCAAAGCATTTTTTCAGAAATTGCCAAATACGGCGGAATCGGCCCGAACTTGGTATCCTTTTTGCAATGCCAATTAGTAGTACACTTCATAAGCTTTCCATAGATACCAATATTGACCCGGCAGAATTGTCCTGGAAATCATATTCTCCACTGGAAATATCCTTTTCAAAGGATTTTTTCACAAATTGCCAAATACGGCGGAATCGGCCCGAACTTGGTATCCTTTTTGCAATGCCAATTAGTAGTACACTTTATAAGCTTTCCATAGATACCAATATTGACCCGGCAGAATTGTCCTGGAAATCATATTCTCCACTGGAAATATCCTTTTCAAAGGATTTTTTCAGAAATTGCCAAATACGGCGGAATCGGCCCGAACTTGGTATCCTTTTTGCAATGCTAATGTGTAGTACACTTCATAAGCTTTCCATAGATACCAATATTGACCCGGCAGAATTGTCCTGGAAATCATATTCTCCACTGGAAATATCCTTTTCAAAGGATTTTTTCAGAAATTGCCAAATACGGCGGAATCGGCCCGAACTTGGTATCCTTTTTGCAATGCTAATGTGTAGTACACTTCATAAGCTTTCCATAGATACCAATATTGACCCGGCAGAATTGTCCTGGAAATCATATTCTCCACTGGAAATATCCTTTTCAAAGGATTTTTTCAGAAATTGCCAAATACGGCGGAATCGGCCCGAACTTGGTATCCTTTTTGCAATGCTAATGTGTAGTACACTTCATAAGCTTTCCATAGATACCAATATTGACCCGGCAGAATTGTCCTGGAAATCATATTCTCCACTGGAAATATCCTTTTCAAAGGATTTTTTCAGAAATTGCCAAATACGGCGGAATCGGCCCGAACTTGGTATCCTTTTTGCAATGCCAATTAGTAGTACACTTCATAAGCTTTCCATAGATACCAATATTGACCCGGCAGAATTGTCCTGGAAATCATATTCTCCACTGGAAATATCCTTTTCAAAGGATTTTTTCAGAAATTGCCAAATACGGCGGAATCGGCCCGAACTTGGTATCCTTTTTGCAATGCTAATGTGTAGTACACTTCATAAGCTTTCCATAGATACCAATATTGACCCGGCAGAATTGTCCTGGAAATCATATTCTCCACTGGAAATATCCTTTTCAAAGGATTTTTTCAGAAATTGCCAAATACGGCGGAATCGGCCCGAACTTGGTATCCTTTTTGCAATGCCAATTAGTAGTACACTTCATAAGCTTTCCATAGATACCAATATTGACCCGGCAGAATTGTCCTGGAAATCATATTCTCCACTGGAAATATCCTTTTCAAAGGATTTTTTCAGAAATTGCCAAATACGGCGGAATCGGCCCGAACTTGGTATCCTTTTTGCAATGCTAATGTGTAGTACACTTCATAAGCTTTCCATAGATACCAATATTGACCCGGCAGAATTGTCCTGGAAATCATATTCTCCACTGGAAATATCCTTTTCAAAGGATTTTTTCAGAAATTGCCAAATACGGCGGAATCGGCCCGAACTTGGTATCCTTTTTGCAATGCCAATTAGTAGTACACTTCATAAGCTTTCCATAGATACCAATATTGACCCGGCAGAATTGTCCTGGAAATCATATTCTCCACTGGAAATATCCTTTTCAAAGGATTTTTTCAGAAATTGCCAAATACGGCGGAATCGGCCCGAACTTGGTATCCTTTTTGCAATGCTAATGTGTAGTACACTTTATAAGCTTTCCATAGATACCAATATTGACCCGGCAGAATTGTCCTGGAAATCATATTCTCCACTGGAAATATCCTTTTCAAAGGATTTTTTCAGAAATTGTCAAATACGGCGGAATCGGCCCGAACTTGGTGTCCTTTTTGCAATGCTAATGTGTAGTACACTTCATAAGCTTTCCATAGATACCAATATTGACCCGGCAGAATTGTCCTGGAAATCATATTCTCCACTGGAAATATCCTTTTCAAAGGATTTTTTCAGAAATTGCCAAATACGGCGGAATCGGCCCGAACTTGGTATCCTTTTTGCAATGCCAATTAGTAGTACACTTCATAAGCTTTCCATAGATACCAATATTGACCCGGCAGAATTGTCCTGGAAATCATATTCTCCACTGGAAATATCCTTTTCAAAGGATTTTTTCAGAAATTGCCAAATACGGCGGAATCGGCCCGAACTTGGTATCCTTTTTGCAATGCTAATGTGTAGTACACTTCATAAGCTTTCCATAGATACCAATATTGACCCGGCAGAATTATCCCGGGATACTTAATGGACATTGGACTTGTTCATCCAGTTGCGTTATTGGCACTAATTATTTTTCGCCAAAACTACCTTATAATATTTTTGAAACTTTAATAGATGAAATTATCCATCATAATATCTTTATTTAGTTTAATTAATATATGAAATTAATAATTTCATGAACAAATCATTATTTTTTAGTAATTTTAACGATAACAGAGGTCTGTTAACGACACTGTTAACCCTATGTTAACACTATGGTAAAATATCGGTTCGCGTCTTTGCTAATTAAATTCGAATTTATCTAAATGGACCTGTTAGTCACTCGGGTTTTTTTTTCTACGTCTTGTTCGTTTTTTTATTTAAACATGATTATGACAATGATCGAGACACTGATGCTGTTGTTCTTGTTGTGGCCTGCCTGCCTGTTGCTCCTCCTCCCCTGCTATCGCTTCTGCTCACCAGATATGAGGATGACAACAATAACAAGAACAAGGGATTTTCTTGTTATATCTATAAATCTTTACAAAGCTATTTACTTTTGAGGTTGTCTTTAACTGTGATCTGTGTTTGTTGTTGTTGTTGTTTTTGGTTCTTATGAGATTTGTTGTTGTTGTTGTATTCTTTTTCAATTTGAAGTCTCGGAGTTTGGCTTCTTGGTGGCTTTTTAAATATTTACTTAGGAGCAGTGCGATGCGATTCCCCCTTTTTGGAAATGTTTGTAAAGAAATCCCTCAGTGTGTGTGTCTTCTTGCTGGTTCCGTTCCAAGCTATGCCCTGTCAGATGCATGGTTGGACAGACAGACAACCAGCCAGCCAGCCACATTCTCTGTAAGCGTTTTCAGTTTAATTCTTAAAATTGTTTGTTTGTGCGTGCCATCATTCTCATCGGACATTTGTTTATTTGCTTGGGATTTTTATTTCCAATAAACTCGAAGTTGATTCCTCGCTGGACATTTCCTCTTCGTACCCCTGTACCCTTACCATCTTTTTCGTTGGAAGAATCTTCTCTTGGAATCCCAACTTGCCTAACTGATTCTTAACTTTGTAAACAGTCAGTCAGTCAGCCAGTGAGTGAATGCAGGCATGCGTTTTGATCTTGCCAGAAGGCCGGATTGTCTTCCTCTTTTCCAACACACTTTGACTACTTCTCCCCAGCTCTTCTGTGGTCTTACCAACCAACCGTTGGCGTCACCGCCACCGCCACCGAGACCACACACAACGATCTGCTGATATTTTATCGTCGTCGTAGTCTTTTAAAATTTAATTTGTGTGATCATATGGAGAGATGATGTTTGATCATGATGACGATGATGATCACGATCATCATTTCACAATTCACATTTAGTAGTAATTCATTTGTTCGAATCCACTATCTGCGCTCCCTCTGCAAGCACTTTTTCCAACTTGGTTTTAATGCCTTGGCTGAATGTTTGGATAAATTTTTTTTTTTCATTATTTCTCAGCTCAGCTTATTTATCCGTCGTTCGTCCGTCCACTTGACAATGTTCTTCTTCTTTTGCCTAGAATTAGCCATCGGAATTTGATGTGTGTTCATTCGAATGCGCTGCATGCTTGCTCGCAACCGCGGTATTCTGTGTTCGTCACTCGCCACATTTGCCAAATGTGGTGCCTCAGATTTCACTTGAAGAAATTCTTGTGGGCTGAAATATTTGTAGCTTCGTTTTGTTCATACCATCATCGCATGAAGGAGGAAGGATCACTAATAGGGGGGAAACTGGAAATGTCTCTAATGGAAATGAGAGGAAATGGCTGTGAAGAACTTCTAAACTGTAAATGTTTCGAAGTACCTTTAAACATCGTAATCCTTTATGGACCCATACTTGTTATGGGTCACATAAAATTTTCTGATTATAGAAGAAATTTCCCAAAATATATTCAAAATACAAAATATTCGAACTATAGAAATCCTGTAGAAGGTGTTTAAAATATTGAGGGCGTCTAGTAAGTTTTACTTCCCGCTACACGTAAAGGGCTCCATCGGAGTTTTTCTAAACATTGATAATCGCCAGTAGGTTTTCAAACTCTAAGGATCGCTTTGATAGTTCGTAAAACTATAGAAATCCTCTATATTTCTAGAAAGTCCCACAAGTAGGGATGATTAAGGTGAAGGGCCACATAGTTCAGAATACCTCAAAACATGAACTTCGACAGGTACTGAGTGGTCTCAAATTACAAAAAACAATAGCTTGAAGACACGAAAAATCTTGATGGACTAAATTCTGCTGAAAGGTGTCGATATGATGCTTCCTGGTCCTAAGGTCTAAATATAGACTCACTGGTATTCAGCTTGTATACTTACCTGTCGGTTATAGAGACTCCCCTGAACTCATCTATAAAGACTTCCTTCAGCACATCTATACTGGATTCCCTGAGCTTCAGCAAGTCTATAAATACTACCCACCCTCAGTTCGTCTTTAAGAACTCCCAAGCCTTCTACAAATCTATGAAGAATCCCTGATTACATAAGTTTAGAAAATCTGTACAAAAACACACTCCAGGTAGACTATAACAACGCCATTCAGCTGGTCGGTAAACAGACTCACTGGACCTTTAGCTCCTCTACAGAGAAACCCTTGAGTTTATCTTTGGAAAGAGAGTCTTGTAATATTCGATGGCTCTTCTGCTCGTCTGTAAAAATTTCTATCAATTCGGCAATGAAGAATCCCGGTTTCAGATCTTCTATAAAGAAGATCTGGAGCCTCTATATAAAGACACACTTCAACTCGTCTGTAAACATTATCGTTTTCCTTCAGGATTTGGTATACAGCTCGCCTTCGAAGCTACCCTAACACATCAACTTGTATATAAAGATTTCCAGCATCATTTATCCTTTTAATACTGCCTGAGCCTTCAGACCGTCTATAAAGACTACTTGTCTGCAGCTCTAACTCTAACGACTGCCTCAGCGCACCCGTGCAAGCGCAAGTCTACTATAAGGAATACATATCCTCAGCCCAGTCTATAAGGGTTCTATAATACTTCGTAGCGTGCCTTCAGCTAATCTTCAAAGATTGCCTGGTCGTCTAGTTCGTGTATAAATATGTCCTGTCCTCAGCATGACTTTAAAAACTCCCATAAAGGCCTTCCACTCATGTATAAAGATGACCCTCTGGTCCTTCGACACGTATGTGAAGGTTCCCTGGTATTTCAGCTCGTTTGAAAACACTAGGCCTTAAAGTCATCTATAAAGACTGCCTGTTTCAAGTTTGTCTCTAAAAACACCTTCCAGCCCTCCATAAAAACATCTTGACATTCCTGTCACATCAACTACCAGCCGAAGAAATCTGCGCTGATGTACAGGGAGTGAGTACATCAGCGCAGATTTCTTCGGCTGGTATGTAAAAGACTCCTTTCAGCTCTTCCATAAAGAATTCGGAACTTCAGCTCTACTCTAAAGACTCTTAGACACCTCATCTATATAGATTCACTGGTCCTTCAGTCGTATATAAAAAATGTCCAACTTTAACTAAGCTCGACTAAAAGGACTCCCCAAAAACTTCGAAGAGTATGTAAAAAAGTCTAGGCCCTCAGTTAGTCTAAAAATTTTCTCTGTACTTTATATAGGCTACCTGCCCTCAGCTTCACTCTGAAGACTACCTTCGACTAGACTATAAAGGCGCTGTTCCGCTCGCCTATAAAGACTCCCTTCAGCCCTTTAGCTTGACCTTCCTGGACCTTCAAATTTCACGTCGTCTTTACTAACTCTTTAAAGTTCACGCACATTTTTCGGCTGGTCTGGAGTATCCCTGAGCTTCAGTTAGTCTATAGGATTCCGTAGATTACCTTCAGCTAGGCTATAAAGACACCTTTCCGCTCGTCCATACAGACTTTCTTCAGCCCTTTAGCTTAGCCTTCCTGGGCCTTCAACTTTCTAGTCGTCTACAATGACTCTCTGAAGCTCAACGCACATTTCTTCGGCTGATGTGGAGTATCCCTGAGCTTTAGTTAGTCCATAGGATTCCGGAGCTTCAGCTCGTCTATAAGGACTACTATAAAGACTACCTGGCCTTCAGCTTGTCTATAACGATTGTTTCTGTCTCTCATGTAAAGTCTTCCTTAGGCTCGTATTTCAGTTGGTCCATAAAGACATCCTTCAGCTTGTTTACATAGTTTTTCTTATCCTGTTCTATACAAATTTCAGAGACCTCCAACTCGCCAAAAAAAGACTCGGTTGCTTTCAACCTTCTTCAAAGTCCTCCTGGTCCTTAGACTCGTCTACCAAAACTCCCTTAACCTTTAAAGACTACATGACCTCTTCCCTTTGTTATCCTTCTATAAAGAGCGCTGATGTTCCTGTAAAGACTCCCTGATATTTCAGCTATAAACAATTCCTGAGTAGTTAGTTCTTCTGTCCTTCAACTGTAAAGACTCCTTGGTCTTTTAGGGGGTCTACAAAAAGTCTCAAGAACTAAAATTTCTCTCTCACCTTATTAATGAAGATCCCTGAACATCAGCTCGCCTTACAAGACTCTTTGACCCTTCAGCTCGCCTTAATATACCCATTGGCTCTTCAGCACTCTTATAAAAACTTCGTTGCTCTCAAGTATCTCCATAATAACTCCCAGCGCATCTATGGCTACATTTTGATTGTCTTCAGCTGATTTATAACGTTTTTCATCGCACCGTCTATAAAGTCTCCCTAGCTTTCGACCTTCGACACGTGTATAAAGGCCCACTGGTCCTTCGACACTACTATAAATACTTCCTGGTTTTTATAGACTGCCTAACATTGATCCTTCTATAAAAGTTCAGCTCGTCTGTAAAAAAAATCGTCCTTGTCCATCAAAATATTTGTAAGAATTCTCATGCGCCTTTCGACTGGTCTGTAATAAGCTTATTGAACTTCAACTTGGCGGTCCGTGATCTCGTTACGGAAACCCTTAGCCTTTCAGCTGTTTTATTAAGACTGACAGGCCATCAACCCATCTATAAATATAGGCTGACCCTTCAGTTCTCTCAATAACCTCCGTGGTCCTTCAGCCCTCTTATTAAAACTGTGCGCGTCTTTGTTACATTCATAAGGTCTCACTTGCTGTTCAGATTATGCACAAAGGCCATATGACTTATTGTACATATCTGAAGATATTTTGGACTTCGTCTATAAAAACAGCATAGCTTTCCTGGTATTTTAGTTTTAAACCGTCCAGCTCGTTTCTGCAAATTTTTTGGTTCTTCACTCCGTCTATGAAGACTCCCTGAGTTTCAATCCTGATTAACTTCTCTAATTTATTATACCTCCCAAAAAAAAGGTTCCATATCATTAACATCTACCTCTAACTGGGTGATCCTTAAATTAGTTGAAAAAGAAATCCAAGCCATGACTCCTCACTTCGGCTTTAACAAAAGACATCGATTTGTGATCTTCGCATTTTAATAATCGTAAAAAATTCTATTTGTTTTTCTTTGTGTTTGTCTTTTAATATTCAATAATAGCATCATAAAAAAATTATACAACCATCACACACATCTCTCCCTCCTCATAAGCTAACCTTTGTCTCCGAATCATATACTCTTCTTCCCATGCATCGGGGCCACCCTAGTTGTGACAGCGCGTAAATGATATTTTTATTTTATTGATTTGAATTTTTCAACTTGGTTTTTTTTCATTGCCAAAATTGAAACGACGGACAACAAATGATCTTTGGGCCATAAAAAAAGAGCAGCAGCTATTGTTCTCAAATCAAAAACAGAAATAAAAAAAAATATTTTTTTGAAAATGAAACCTTTCAAAGGTATTTAGAGCTCTAAGCTGTCAATCAAATCATCCATCAAAACGACCCAGGGCAGTATGGAATATAAAACAACAACAAAAACAAGAAAACATAAATTGAAAATTGAATTTTTGTATGCGTTATGTTCTGTTCGGTTAGGTTTGGGAACACCCTGAAGCAGATTCATGTCGACAACGGCGACTACGACCTAAGCCAAGATTCCAAGCCAAGTCATTACTAAGTAAATGATCCACCTTGAGAAATGCCTAGGTGCGTGTGAGTGTGTGTGTGCATGGGATTGCAAAGAAGTGTGTCTCACTGGATGACTGACCGACTGTGTGTGTTCTCTTCTTGTGGTTGCTTCCTAATTCTTTTCGTGTTCCATTGTTTGGTGGCTAATCGTCTTTCAATCCCTTCGTCGTCATTTCATTTGGCATTGACTGGGATGTTGCAGCGTGTATGTGTGCGAGTGCCTCATGCATACAGGTCTGACAATGTTGTGTACATGTTGTCATGTCCGCCCTCTCATTGTCTTTCACCTGGCCCAGCAGAACACACATTAATATAATACTCCTCCTCGTTATACCCTCCCATCTCTCTTTCTCTCACTCTCTTCAATGTTGACCTTTAGCTGTTTACCTTGACTTAATGGTGGCCAAACGTCACATGTCCATTGTCGTTGTATTCGTCCGGTGTGTTCACCGACGAGGTAAAACAAAAACTACATGCCGCCCAGTGTGCGCCTGTGTCGGTGTGTGTGTGTGCTTGTGTTGATTTGTAATTGTCCTTAATGGAATGTTGTGTTTTGTAGGTGGCAATGCATTTTGGCTAAATGCACATCAAAATAAAATCAATGGGTGGTATTCTGCTCTCTTGCTCGCTACCACCTTGATGTGTAAGGTACACATCTTTCTTTTTTCGTTTTTGAAGTTGATCCTTCAGCCTGCCATACATCCATCCATCCGGCTAATCGTCTTTCATTCTTAAATTTATTTGTTTTAGTCCTTGTAAAAATATTTAATGGGTTTTCATATTTTTTTATATTATTTTTTCCCTTTCAAGGACTGCCGAGTTAAACAAAGGTCATACAATTTTACTCACCTTTTGTGGTTTTAATCTAAATATGGCTATTGTTCCCATGGGAGATAAGAATAGATGTTATTCCAGGATAATGCACAACACAACATGTGTTGAAATTTAAAACTGCCAAATCAACTCCTCCGTCTTTTGTTTGTTTAGTTTGCCATACGAAAAAGAAGAAAATATTGTAAGGAATTTCCAAAGATCTCCCGGTCGTCTATGGATTTTTAAAGAATTTTCTGCTGAAGTGTAGAGTTTCACGGTTAATAGGATAGAGGGTGAGAAGAAATTCGTGCAAGGAGACGAGTTGAAGGCAGCGAAACTTTTATTGAAGAAAGGAGGCCGAGGAAACCTTCGTTGGCCTGGGTGTTCTTGTATATCCGCATTGAGGAAAGAAATCTTTATACGCAAGATGAAGGCCTAGAATACCTTACAGGGAAGCTTTAAGGCCCAGGGAGTCACTTATATGCAAGCCGAAGGTCATATAAATTGTATATACTATCTAAAGGCTAAAAGGTTTCTATAGACTAGCTAGAGACCAGCTAGTGTTTATAGATGAGGGGAAAATCGGGTAGATATATCCGATGTAGATATTATATATCAGGTATTCTTTATAGACGAGCTGGAGTTTATGAAATCGTTATAGACAAGCTGAAGCTCAGGGAGTCTCCATATCCGATGTAGATATTATATATCAGGTATTCTTTATAGACAAGCTGGAGTTTATGAAATCGTTATAGACAAACTGAAGCTCAGGGAGTCTCCATAGTCTTTATAAATAAACTGAAGTCTGGGGAGCCTTTATAGGCTACGTGAAGCCCAGGGAGTCTTTGTAGACGAACTGAAGCTCATGGAGTCCTTATAGACTAAGTGAAATTCACGGCGTCTTTGTGGAGGAGCTAAAGTTCAGTGGGTTTGTAGAGACAAGCTAAAGGGCTAGGAAGTCTATACAGACGTGTTGAAGGTCAGGGATTTTAAACCGATGAGCTGAAGCTCAGATTGTCTTTGTAGACCAGTTGAACTTATAGGTAGTTATTAAAGAAATGGTCTTCTTTAAAAGCAAAAAACATACCTTGAGGAACAGCTGAAGCTCAAATAGTCTTTATAGACGAGCAGCATCTTAATCGTCGAGGTGTTGCCCAGTGTATTTCTATATATGAACTGATGATCAGGAAGTCTTTACAGATGATCTAAAGTACAGGGGCTCTATATAGCTTAGGGAGTCATTAAACCAGCTGGAAGCGAGGGAATCTTTATAGATAAGCTTATGTGTAGGTAGAAGTAGCTTGGTAGTCTTTATAGGCGAGTTGTAGCTCAGGTCTAGAACAAATTGTGTATTATGAAGACGAGTTGAAGCTCTAGACTAACTGAAAGAGGTCCATATGGAATAGCTGCCGGCTAGACAATCTGAGGACTGCCTTAATAAACAAACTTCGGTTTTTTATAGAAACTTATGTTATTGTTCATAGACGAACCTGCAGGGCAACGTATTAATGTCCGAGAATCTTTGCAGCGCACTTTAAGGACGAGCCTGTTTGATAGCTTCATCTTCGATCCTGAAAGGCGTATTTTTACGCAAGCCTTTAGGTACCTTTTTGGGAGATCCTGAAGTGAAACTTTATAGACTGTAGGAGACCTTTATAGAAGTTCGTAAATAGCGTCTATTTAGCTGAGCCTGAAGGACGTGTTTTTGTACGAGACTGTAGGGCGTCTTTACGCTTATTTAGAATAGCCTGCCTTTATTGTATAGACATGTACATCTGTAGAAGATAGCGAAGGGCGGGCGTATTTGTAGATGCTAGCGCTATTATAGAAGAGCCTGAAGAGCGCTCTTCAGGATGTAGGAGAATATGAAGATCGAATTAAAGCAAGGATGCCTTATTTATTAACTCAAAGGAGTGTTTATGCATACGTTGAAGGGAAACATTACAGACCAGTAGGAAGAGAAGATAAGGCCATCCTGAGAACCAGATAGAGTGGATGGGACTTTATAAAGAGACGAGCTGAAATTTCAATATGTCCGATTTTGGCCAAATATGGACCGTTTTGTTGTATGAATAGGTGCCATTTTAAAGGTAACTTCATAATGTCTCTCTCATAGAAGTCCTGCTCTCTATTTCCAAAAAAACTCTAGTAGGCGATTTTCACAATCCTCCCTAGATACCAATTTTTTTTATAATTAAAGACATTTTGCAATGCAAGAAAAAGGTAATCGCTTGGAGCCAAGTCCGGACTGTATTGCGGATGCATTAAAACTTTCCAACTAATTTTCTGGCGGGTCACTGTAGATGTGTGTAACCTAGCGTTGTCCTGGTGGAACACGACGCCTCTCCTGTTAGTCTAGTCAATTGTAAATGGTTTAAAACAGTTTTATGGCCGATTTTTAGCTCCTTGGCGACTTCGATCATTTTTCCGATTTTATTGATATTGTGGACGACTGGCCTACCTGTGCAAAATTATTATTTTTTATTGTTATTATTAAAAAAATGTCAAAAATAGTCGTAGATACTGCCTTTTGTAATGTCCTCCAACGAATTTTCACATCTATAGTAACATAACTAAAATAACCTTTAAAAAATATAGCCCCCAAGTCACCTTTTTTGATTAAAAAATCACTTGGCAGTTGATTGAATGTAATCCACTTTCAAAGCGTAGCAATATAGCTTAGGGGCGTGAGAGCGTGATAAACACACACAAAAATGTGCAACTACAATGATGAATACATTTATCATATCCAGAAACAAATATTTGTGTCGAATAGTTTTTGTGGTTTTGTTTCAAGAAAGGCAAACACGAATTATAACCAATTTTTGAAAATAGTTTCTCCTTTAGCGAGCAAGAGAAGAGCTCAAAACCATGGGAAAGCTGGCATTCAGAAATCATAAGTTGTAAAATTACAGCCTATTTTTGTAAAATTCGAAACGAAACAATTCGATCGAATTACTACCACCACTTTTATTTATGTCAAAATTATTGTTTGATTTCAAACAAAAATTAAAGATATATTTTCCGAAACCAAGGAGTTTGGCCGTAAGTTATTCGATTTTTACAGAACAGGCTGTTAATATTGATTTATTTTTATTTTAGATTTTCCTTTCTTAGACATCAATTCGATTTGTTTACATTCATCTAACTGTATTCCATGTGCTCTTTTTTCAAATTACTTTGAATGCACTTTCTACTGAAACCATTTTTCGTACCCTTCGTTTATGTGATTTTTAATAGTCTCGATTGTTTACAATATAGTTTTCTTGAGCCGTCTCGTATTCTAGGCAATCAATAAATTCAATTAAAGTCCGAATTCGATCCTCTTAAGAATAAGTTTCTAATTAAACAATTAATATCGATTTTTTTATTAAAAAATACTTCCGAAGTGCCACCAAGATCTGCAACGCAAATTTAATACACTCTATAGAGGTCATCTATGAATAGAAAATCATCTGCATGACTTAGTAAAACATAGATTATATGTATGCTACAGAAGAATTTAGCCTTGTTAGAAAGTCGCGGTCCAACAGACGGCCACTTGTGAGAAATTCGACTACAATTTTCAAAATGCAATTAACATTAATCCCACTCCGAATTTGAAATATAGAAATGCTCCTATTTCGGTTAGAATATTTTTAAGGGCTCTCAAACGGCTATACCAAAATAAATACTAAAACAAAAACAAAAATATTAGGCACAAAAAATCTTTTTTTTCGAAATTTTCCTAGACGACTTTTGATGCTAATAATCCAGATGTTCCCATTGGAAAATAATCAGTACGTCTATTCCATGGTCTGCTCTTGTCTGTGTTTTACTCAGGGTATATAATTTATTTTTTAGTCAGTTAATTAAATAGGTTTTATTTGGAGTATAGCAGAAAGCTCAGACAACCCGGACTTCAGATTATCATCACTGGCCTTCAGCTTGTCTATGGGGACACCATGATTTTCAGTTTGGCAATGAAGGCGATATCCTCTGCTCTTCCTTTGTCTTCAGTTCCTCTATAAATAATCCATGTACCTCACGTTTAAATACTTCTTTAGTTGGTCTATAAGAGCCCTCTTCCGCTCATCAATTAAGCGCTGGTCTATAAGGACAACCACACTTTCCGATCGTCTACTAAGACGCCCAGACCTTTAGTTTGTCTATAAGACTCCAACACCTTCAGCTCGTCTATAATGAGTCCCAAACCTTAACTCGGGAATAAGGTCTTTCTGGTCTTATATTTCTCTATATAGATTCCATGGTCGTCCACAAAGATTCTTTGACCGTTTAACTCGTATAAAAACTCCCTGATAAATTCGACCATAAATACTTCCTGAAGTTCAGTTCGTGTATAAAAAAATCCCTGGCCTACAACACACACATAAAGATTCCCAGGCCTTCAATTCCCTGACATTAATCTTGTCTAATAGAACTCTCTGGTCTTCAAGTCGTACATAAAGACGCCCTGAACCTTCTGATCGAACATAAGGTATTCCTGAACTTCACACTGCTTATAAAACTTTCTGATCTTCAGCCCGTGTAAACAAATTCCCTAGCCTTCAATTTGCCTATAAAGACTCCCTGGTCTTTAGTTCGATCATAAAG
The DNA here is from genome assembly GCF_032173495.1 of Musca vetustissima. Classification (NCBI taxonomy): domain Eukaryota; kingdom Metazoa; phylum Arthropoda; class Insecta; order Diptera; family Muscidae; genus Musca; species Musca vetustissima. The sequence goes on from NW_026876024.1 coordinate 13,994, forward strand.
ACTTCCAGGCCTTCAGTTCGTCCAATCTGGTTTGACTGGCTTTCAGCTCGCTTATGCAGACCCCCTGCCCTTCAGTTCGCCTATAAAACTGAAAAAGCTTCAACTCGTCCATAGAGTCGCTCAGGCCTTTAACTTTATCTTCGTATATAAAGAATTTCTGACCTTCAAATTGTCTTCAAACGTAAAAACAAATAACTTACGTGTCAGATCGACTATCAAGACTCCCTGACCCTTGTCTACAAAACATTCCTATCTTCAGCTCACCAATAAAGACCTACGTCCGTCCAATATTGACCTCCTAGCCTAGAAAACTTCATAGTCAGCTCGTCAATAAAAACTCCTTAACCATCAACTGATCTCTAAAGATGCCCTAACCTTCAGTTCGTCCATAAAGTCTATCTGTCTTCAGGTATAAGGGTGCTGAAACTCAGAGAGCTTCTATATAGAGTCCTTGATTGTCCACAGAGACTACTTGACTTTCAAGCCCGACCATATAGAATTACTGACCTTCAGTTCGTCTATAAAACAAAATCTTGTACACAAATATTCCCAGGCCTTCAATTCCCTGACATACTTATATAAAGACGCCCTGAACATTCTGATCGCCCATTAGGAATTTCTAAACTTCAGCTTGCTTATAGAACTTCTTGAGCTCATGCATACGAATACCTAGGACTACAGTTCACCTAATCTGGACTGGCTGGCTTTCAGCTCGTTTATAAATACCCCCTAAACTTCAGCTGTCCATTAAAATTCGGGGCCTTTAGTTTGCTATAAAACTCCAAAAGCTTCAACTTGTCCATAAATACGCTCAGGACTTTAATAAAGATTGTCTTCAAAAAACTACCTGGCGTGTCAGATCGAATGTCAAGACTCCCTGACCCTTGAGCTGGTCTACAAAAACATCCTAACCTTCAGCTCGCCTTCGTCCGTCTATTAATGACCTCCAGCTAGACTATAAAACTCCCTAGTCATCAACTGGTCTCTAAAGACTCCCTAACTTTCAGTACATCTCTAAAGAATATCTGTCTTCAGGTATAAGGGAGCTGAAGTTCAGGGAGATTCAGTATATTTTAAAGACCCCTAAAAAGACTGGATGACGCTTAAACATTCGTTTTTTAAAAATCTGTGAACTTCAACGTTGTATGAAGACTTGCCTATGAAGACTCCCTGACCTTAATCTCGTCCATAAAAAGTGATAACCCTCAATTCATGTATAAAGGCTCCCTACATCTTCAGATAGTATTGAAAAACCCACTAACCTTCAGCTCGTCCATAAATATTTTAACTCTATAACCTTTAGTTTGTCGATATAGGATCCCAGGCCATTAGTTCGGTTAAAAACACTGCATTTTTTCTCTATTCGTCTCTAAAGACACCTTCATTTTCAGTTCGTCTGTAAAGACTCTCCGAGTTTCAGCTGAGTCTATCCCGACTCAAGCTCGTGTATGCAGGCTTCCCGATGCAGCTCGTCTATAAAGACTCCCTTCAGCTCGTCTATAAAGACACCCTTCAGCTCGTCTATAAAGACTCCCTTCAGCTCGTCTATAAAGACTCCCTTCAGCTCGTCTATAAAGACTCCCTTCAGCTCGTCTATAAAGACTCCTTTCAGCACGTCTATAAAGACTCCCTTCAGCTCGTCTATAAAGACTCCCTGCAGCTCGTCTCTAAAGACTCCCTTCAGCTCGTCTATAAAGACTTCCTGCAGCTCGTCTCTAAAGACTCCCTTCAGCTCGTCTATAAAGACTCCCTGCAGTTCGTCTCTAAAGACTCCCTTCAGCTCGTCTATAAAGACTCCCTGCAGCTCGTCTCTAAAGAGTCCCTTCAGCTCGTCTCTAAAGACTCCCTTCAGCTCGTCTATAAAGACACCCTTCAGCTCGTCTATAAAGACTCCCTTCAGATCGTCTATAAAGATTCCCTAGAGCACTTCTGAGAAGTCTCCCTTCTGGTCGGTCCATTAAGATTCTCTGACCCGACAGATCTTTAAAGAGTCCGAGCTCATCAACGATATATAAAGACTCCCACAACCGTCAACCCGCATTTTAAGACTTCCTGAACCTCAGCTATGTCTGAACTTTGTCTATAACGACTTTCTAATCGTCATCTGATTTCTTAAATCACTGATCCTTCAGTTCGGATATAATGACATCATGTTTCTCAATTCGTCTCTGAAGAATACCTAACTTTCAGTTTGTCTACACTGACTTCCGAGCTTCAACTCGTCTATACCGACTCAAGTTCGTGTATACAGATTTCCAGCCCCTCTATAAAATCTCCCCTAACCTTCGCTTCTTCCATAAAGACCCTACAGTTTGCAGAGGCCTACAATTTGCATATAAGACCCCTTGTCTTTTAAGTTCGTCTATAAAGCCTCCCTGCCCTTCACCTCTTCCATAAAGACTGTTTGACTTTTAAGCTCGTCTCTCCGAACTTCAGCTCCTCCAGGATCTTCTGTTCATTGCTAAATACTCCTGGCTTTCACCCCCTCCATAAAAACGTACTGGTCTAACTTCAGCTCGTCCACTCCGGTTTTTGGGCCGGTTTTAGCTCGCCTACACCGTCATCTTTATTTGCAAGGTGAAATTGGGAACAATTTCACCTTACCCCCTCCTACCTTCCCAAAATACCCGATTTTGTTCTGTAGTAGCCAATCGCTTCCATTTAAAAGCACCTTTTCCAGATTTTTTTATTATTTTTATTAGAATTTTATCTGAGCGCATTTATAACGTCGAACCATTTGTTTTGTGATAATTATTCTTGGATTAATACCGGCCGATCGCCATCGTCGACATTCCCATGTAGAGTTTTATTGCGGTTATGTTTAATAATAAATTGATTTTGATTATTATGGGCCATTAAGGGTGCATTTAATGTCCCAAACATAAGGCCGATCAGAACACAAAGCGTCTCAAAACGGAAGGGTCAGCCGAGCCGGCAAAGAATGATTCAAAGTTTTTTTTTTGTCTGGGCTGATGATGTTGGTTGGTTGCTTTTGTTTTTATTACTCTGAATACCAAACGCCCACTTGTTAACATGGCCATAACCATTGAACTGAACCATTGAATGCATTTAGTTGAGGTTTTTTTTTGTTCTGCTTTGCCTCGTTTTTTTATTAACATTCATTAGGCGGTTTTGATAATGAATTTGGTGGGCATTTGTTTGTCTAAATGTGTGTGTGTGTGTGTGTGTGTTCTTTTGGAAACCACACATAACGAGACCCGTGAACATGAAACGTGTTGGAGATCTGTACTAAGAATCAATGCCGGGCAATGAGAATAGTCAAGTCAGCCGAGTGGTGTTTTGGAGTTCATTTAGAACCAAACTTACATGTGTAGCCAGCCAGCCATGCAGCTATACTTCCGTAATGAGTCTTAACCTGATGGTGTCCTCCTGCTTTACAAATTGTATGAACGCCTGCCTGCCTGCCTTGTACACTTAATGCTTGATTAGTATTGTGGTGGTCGGTCGGTTGCTAGAATTGTGCGATCATGGTGGTCTTCTGGAATATCTCACCTTTTGCCATGGCATGGCAGTCACAAGGGTGTTAAGAACAAACAAATTGATTTCAAATAAAACACATTTAAACATGATCAAGCTTAATTCCATTGGTAAACACTGGAATTGGGGATCGGATTGGTCGTTTGGGTAGCTGAGGAAGGAGTGGCTGAAAGAGTGCAACAATTGAAATATGGACAAAACGAACTGGGAAGCCGAACATTGAACAAAAACAAAAACCCAACGACCACACAAAGTCGGCAAACAATGTTCGGTAATGAATTTGTGGTTTCTACTTAACGTTATCTTAAATCTACAGTGACTCAAAGGGGTGTCCTGAATACTATATTAGGATCGAAATCAAAAAGAAGATTTTTCTTCAGTTTTTCTATAGAGAGATCCGTCCTATAGTTCGTCTATAGATGGGAACTATTTTCAGATCCTCTTCAGCTCTTTTGTAGAGATGCTCTTCCTTCAGTTCGTCTATATAAACTCTCTTCACCTCTTCGCCTCTATAGACCTCTTCACCTCTATAGACCCATTTCCTTTAGTTCATCTATAGAGACTATCTGGCCCTTCAGCTCGTCTATAGAGGGAGTCTATAGACGTCTATGGAAACTCCCTGGTCCTACAGCTCGTCTATGAAGATTCCTGGGCTTTTCAAATCGTATATAGAGACTCTCTGATCTTAACGCTCGTCTATAGAGATGCCCTGGCTTTCAACTCGACTATAGAGACGCCCTGGCCCGTCAACTCTTCCATAGTTCAACTTCTATTGAGAGAGACTTCTTCTTCAATATAGACTCCCGGCTTCAACTCATCTATAAAGACTCCTGGGCCCTTCAGCTCTATAGAGATTCCCTGGTCCTTCAGCTCTTCTATAAAGATTCATGGGCCTTTCAAATCGTATATAGAGACTCTCTGATCTTAACGCTCGTCTATAGAGATGCCCTGGATTTCAACTCGACTATAAAGACGCCCTGGTCCGTCAACTCTTCCATAGTTCTTCAACTCGTCTATTGAAACTCTGAGGTCCTTTAGCTCGTCTATAGAGACTTCCTCTTCAATATAGACTCCCTGCTTCAACTCATCTATAAAGACTCCTGGGTCCTTCAGCTCGTCTATAGAGATTCCCTGGTCCTTCAGCTCTTCTATAAAGACTCCCAGGCCCTTCAGCTCGTCTATATAGC
>NW_026876025.1:0-18621 GCF_032173495.1 Musca vetustissima
GAGACATCCACATACCCTCAGTTTATGGTTTGCGGAAGTCTCTCGAATTACACAGGTTTCTTTATTCGATTTATATAAGGTATATGTGAATATCAAAAATCAAATACAATTTACAAGTTATTGACCATTTATGGGGGAGTACCAGAAGGAGAGGTGCGACGGGTCCCACCTTTGGACTTGATCTAGGCTTAGTGTGGTTCAAATCGGGCATTCCATTCGCCTAAAAATTTTAACCATTTGAGGGGGAGGTACCAAAAGAAGTGAAGCAATGCCAGACAGACTGACGGGCATTTGTAAATCGTCTCTAAACTGTCTGCAAGGGATTTAGTCCAAAAAAAAAAACATGGATTCTAAAAACAATATTTGTATAAGACACATTTTTGCCGTATCAAAATAAATAACTTGGCTGGTAATTTGGACCGGTATGTTAGTGTTAAGGTTGTGAATTGCCTGTGATAAATTTCTATTTATTTCAATCAATGTTTCAATGTTTTGGCCTATTCCATTTAAGGATGCCGCGGTATTTTGAAGGTCATAGTTTCATTATTTAACTGAATTTGCAGTAATTTCGCATATCGAATTTTCTGAGGGTAGAATACCTCCTCACAAAAATCTTTTTAATTTGGGTCCATGTTTTGAGCTAGTCCCCATTAAAAGGTCCATTTTTATAGTGGTCCACATTACCCGACATTGATTTTTTTGCATATATTTTGCCTCTAGAGCGACTAGAAAATCAGACAAAAATAAGAGATGACAAGATTTCGGTTCATTGTCATCTCAACATCACCGAAAATTATAAGCGTCGTCGTTGACCATAACCGAAATTTCATGTTTCAGCGCGATATTTTCGCCTTCTTGTGGGGTAATAGTAATATCAAACAATATCATAACACATATGGGAAATTACAAAAATGTTTTAAATTCCTTGAAACTGACGTTTGCATGCTTATAACTCGCGAAATATGAACATAATTCATATAATTTAAATTCATTACTATAAAATGAAGTGTTCCTGTCAAAATCGTAGAATATTGGTAATAAATAATAAGTTGCGTGGAAGCTGTGATGGTGGTAAAGCAAAAACATGGGTGAAAATGTGTTGAAGTCAACAAGTTTGTTTGTGTTCTTTCCTGATTTGTTGCTAAACTACACAACGCACGCATATGCGATTAGTGACTAAGTTGAAGAATACCCCATAGACAATATGGTAACTCATATGTGGAACCCCGCGTGTTTAGGTAATTTACGTGACGAATCTAATGATTCGTTTAATTCCGCCCAAAAAAATGGCGGATATAGGTACCTTGAATGTACGAAAAACTGCAAAAACTTATTTTGACAAATTCGCCTATATCATCACGATTTTTTCTTCGATTTGTTTTTACAAACATTCATATTTGTATTATCATATTCGCGAAAAATATGTTATGTGTGTAAAAATAGTCAAAATTACATCGATAATTTGCGTTTTTATCCAAAATTTATTGTGGCGGCTCATCGGCGGTTCCTAACCAATTTTTTTAAAATAGGTGTACCTTTGTGTATCCGATGCGCATAAAAATCATATGCACGATGCGGTCATTTTTAGCCATTTTTAGGTTTTGGCCGCTAAATGAAACCTCGAAAATGCATAATTATTGGAAGAGTTTCATTCGGTTTATACAAAAACCGCATGCGCATCAACTGATTTCAACGATTTTCAACGATTTTCATATACTGTAACTGCAATATATTTGGTCATCGAAACTCTTAACAGAGGAATCTAGAGATATTTAACAACCATCTAATAGAATTTGTAGAAGAAATCGTCACATGTTTTAGAATATCTAGACAAAACCCAACTATCTTAACCATACTAAAAAAACATTTTGTGGCAATTCAAAAATTAATTTATTTTATTTTCAGATATTTTCATGCTTTTATTTTTTCGCGACTATTAAACCGTATTTCAATGTGATCTGACTAGTATGCAAAGAAGACAAATGTGTTTAACCATTTGTGAAGAAATTCGCGAATTACAACAAATAGGAATTAATTTTATTTATATATTTGAAATACAAGATTTATGATTAGATTTAACCGCTATAACTTTTGTGCGCAGCACCCGAATTTGAGAACGCGAAAACATTTCGAATCAGCATATTTTCCTTAACCTATGTACCAAAAATTATAAATGTGCTCGCAAAAAAATTTCAATTTTTTTATGGAATTTTAAAAGGATTTTGTAATTTCCCATATACACCTTTAAATGGGTAAAAGTATAACTCCCAAACCCGAGTACATACAACAATATAATTGGTATCAATTTAAAGGTCAAGTACTCCTTCTCGGGTCGATGTCCTTCAGGAGTAAATATATACGCCGCAGAATACAAATTTTGTCATTATCACACAAAAGTCTGAGTCCTGTAAATACTGAATGATGCTTTTCAAAAGAGTCATGCTTATTCTATGATAAGACCCCTTTCTCTGTGTATAATTTCATGATGTTCGGGCCATAATTGTGGCCTTCGACTATATGACACCCTTTACCACTTTGGCTATATTCAAGAGATGCATCCTAATAGACTTCGCATTTTTTTGAAGGACCATTAACACGAATGTGGACTACATAAAATATGTGATCTGTGTCTGTATGTGAACCGATCATTTCTAACGCTATAAAGTATATATTTTTGATCAGCGTAAAATTATAGCCTTTAAACGAATTGGCATAGATCGCCAAAGTTTTGAATAGAGTTGTGTTTTGTCTGCAGGCATTTCATGTTCGAAGATGAGTTATATCGGTTCACTTTTAGGCATAGCCCACCATATAAGGGTACCCCCAATTTGGGGGTTCTTGAGCGCGCTATTCGAGCGAATTCGCTGAAATTTTGTACAATGGGCTCTTATTTCTGGTAGCCCCCTATAACGGTACCCCACAATCTTCGGTATTTTGGGGTCCTTGAACGTGCTTTTCAACCGAATTTGCTGAAATTTGTTACAATGGATTCTTCTTTGGTACATTAATTCAGATACATCTCCTCAATTCTGTAGAACTCTCTTTGACATATTTTCAAAGTTTTGCTTATAGTCGAATTTAAGACCGAGTTTAATTATTAAATTTGTCCTAGATAAGCTAGACACTTAATTTTTTTTATTTCCCACGAAAAATAGCGAATTCCAAAAAAATCTATTTTGTCTCACAAACTCAGTACGCCTCTTAATTGATTGACTATTTCAATTGACTCACCACGATAATGTCCCACTTGTAACACTTAATGTACGTGTTACTAATCTGACCATTTTTAGTGGGCATTCCTTAACGCTTGGGAATCGAAAAATCTGTTCAACTGCCCTTAAATATTAATACTAGCCGCCTAGCCATTATTCGAAGAATTGTTATTGTTTTCTGAGATTTTATTGATATTTGTATTTTTGTGATGTAGATTTCTATGTTTCCACGTACACCTAAGGCAATAATCCTTGAGGATATTTTGTCTGAATCGATGGTCAGGTTGTTGTTATTTTGTCAATGTGGATGACAATGACACTTGTGGTTACAGTTGGTATTCGATGGCTAAGCGGATTTTATTACACATTGCAATGGATAAAATTTTTCGTAAAATAAAACTTTGATTGAGGGACAAAAGGTGAATATGAATTTCATTAAATTTATTGGAAGATATCAAAAACGTAGGGTCGTTTTGCAAACAGAATAATAATAATAATAGTTTCTGGGAAATACATAACACAAAAAATTGGTGCTTAAGCATCGAACGGGGGCCAATATATTATATGATATATGCCCGTTAAAATTTATTTTCGATAACAATTAAATTGTTGTATATACAAATTTGAATTTATCCTCAGCTCCATTTTTGGAGCTGAGGATATTTGCAAAATTCCAAAATTTAATGTTCAGTACTCAACCCCTTAATTAGATTTTCCAATGAATTTAATATTGAACCTATTCGGCGTTAATAATTACACAGATTTTCAAATGAAATTTCAATTTTCTTTTAATTACAGAACACAAATAGTCAACTAAATCTGATGATTTATGACTTACCAACACCAATGCTACTACCAACCCCAACATTGATTTATTCAACGGCATGTGATGTTGACAATGCTTATGTGGTGTGGTTAAATGTTTATGTGTGTTTGTCAATTCGAAGAAGCCACAAGATAGAAGATGACCATACATGATTTATGTTCACTTTAGAGGTGTGTATGAATGATTATAGGTTGGTTGGCTGACTATTTGTGTATGTGTGGAGTTCGAGTATTTGTCCCCATAAGACCCCCCTTCAATTTGTCAAATATTGAAATAGACTTGAGGTCACACACACAAAATTTCCGTACTAATCACAATTCACATGACTGGCAAGAGTGTTTAATCGACAAAAGATAGCATTTCTCTTTTTTGAAATGCCAAGGATTTGTCAGATTTTTTTTGTAAAGATTTGCCGAAAACCAAGGATTGTGGTTGGTAAGAGTTTTTTTTGACCAGAGGATTTGATATTTTTGGCAAAGACTTTAGGAGACCTTTAAAGGTAAATTATTGGGTTTTATTAAAAAAGTGGGGTGATTTCTTTTGGTAAAGGATTAACAAAATTCAGAGTCCTTTGTAAATAACACTTAGGTGGATTTTTCTAAAAATTTACCTAAAATGATAATGAGAAAATCTTTTGAAAGAACATTTTTGGAGGACGCTTGTTGGGTTTTAAAAATTACTTGTGTGGAGGGCCATTACAAGTGTGATTTTTTTAAGGAATATTTTTTGAGGATTCTACAAAGAATATTTTTCAATTAAAAAAAATGTTTTGAAGGATTTGGATTTTTTAAGAAAATTTTTCTGGATGATAATATTATGCGTGGATTTTTTAAAGAATATTTTTGGAGTACCTTAAAAAGGGTGGATTTTTAAAGAATATTTTTTGAAAGACCTTTAACAGGGTGGATTTTTATACACTTCACAACACTGTGGTACAGGGTATTATGTATTTGTGCATATGTTTGTAACAGGCAAGATGAAAGGAGATGGACACCTGGTTCCTTTTGAGAATATGCATAGAATCACTTTCTGAGTCGATGAATATTCGTCCGTCCATGTATTATTGTGAACAAAATACAGAACGCATTTATAATCCGATTTGGATGAAATTTGGCATAGTTCACTTATTTGACCCAAGAACGAACCCTATTGAAATTGGGAATAATCGGTTCAGATTTATTGAAATTGGGAATAATCGGTTCAGATTTAAATGTAGCTCCCATATATGTGTTCGTCCGATTTAATGTAAATGGTGCACCAATGTCCCTATATATCTATCGATTTACACAAATTTTGGCATAGCGTGTTGAATACAGTCTGTAATCTGTGTTAAGTTTCGTGAAAATCGGTTCAGATTTAGTTATAGCTCCCATATATAGTTTCGTCCGGTTTTAGGTTAATGATGCACGAAAGCCCCTATATATCACAGATCACATATTCAAGTTTGTTCAATTTCATGTTAATGTTCTTTCGAAAAGGTGGAGTCTGTTAGGAGACATATGTAGAATATACCCGAAGTGGTGAAGGGTATCATAAATAGTGCATTTTGGTACTTTGGGTTTAGTGGGTAAATAGTTTATTTTTAACAAAACAAAAAAAAAAAAAAAAAAATTTAACTACTGTGTATATTCGTATATAGGCTCCAGTTAAAAGTCTCATCCTATTTTAAATATTATCGTATAAACTTTTTTGCATAAATGTTCATGTTTTAAGAAAGACCCTATAATTAGTTCCAACCACAATTTGGATATTTCCATGGTCATTGGTGTATCCTCTAACATATGTGGCTGTTATTTGGTATTCTAGCTTTTTGTTTGGTACAAAAAAATTGCATGGGTCCATGTTTTCATATAACCTTTTATGTAAACCTTCTTCCATATTTTCCGTATGCTGTTTTCAGATCTCAGTGTCTACAATATGGTATTATGTTTTCTGAGATAACAAAAAACACTCCTGAAATACAATCCCGATCCATTTTAATATTTTTTAAATACGCACCACATGGTGCGTAAAAAGTACATCGAAGTTTTTTCTATTTTTTTGTTAAGAAATGGCAGGGAAGAAATCTTGGATTTATTCAAGATATTTTTATTTTACTTTTGGGCAAACATAAGATACAAAAGGCGTTAATTAGAATATTTGAAAAAAATATCGCATTCAATTAGCTTAGCTTGTCGACTACTGTCTCATAGTAGTTACATTAATAAGTATATTGATTTTCCCCATAGTCAGCAACGTCCACCAAGCGGTCGATTTGTGCTATTAATTCGCCTGAACTATGACAATACCTTGATAACATCTGTCAGTTATAATTATATGTCGTACATGTCGCATATATTCATACGTAATTATTTAAAGCCTACACACACACACACATTGTTACGTAGCCAGCCAATTGTAATGGCCAAAGGTATAAAGGTAGAGGATTGGTAATACATGTGGGGATCTGCATATCATTTTACAACAATGACGCATGAACAAATCCATTAAGGATACATGAAGACCTGTGTGTGTGTGTAAGTCATATAAGTAATTTGATGAAACCTCATTGATTATGATTAAAATGTGTGGCATACATATATATTATTAAAAATAGGTAATAAAAGCGAAAGTTGATATTTGAAAATAATATATAGATTTACATATAGTAAAATATATATTAATATATATGCGATACGTTTTGTTGTTATTTAAAAAATACAGAAAATTACTTTAAAAACTAATGGCTACGAAATTGCTATTACAACATGAAATCCTTTAGTATACAATGCTGATATCATAAAATCCACACATTTATCTCCCTTCCCATTTATTTGAGTTGTCTTATAATTGATTCCTGGACTCGGAACGTCCTTATGGTCATGCATACATACAGATACACACACACACACCCATAAACATATTGTTATATTATTGACTGAATTTTTAATGAGTTCGCCGAAGACAAGAGAAATGACAGGAAAAAAGGATATCGCAAAAATAATAAACCAACATATATACAAACATACAAATATACAACGTGCATACATATATCACGACTATAAAGAAAAATCAATAAAATGAAATTTGATATTAGTATTTCTTTTTTGCCTTCAATGCGGCGGCTACGCATTACATTTACATAAGAATTATTTTATATTTTTTCCGTCATATGTATTTAAAATGAAATTATCAACAATGTACATAAAAATAAAATAAATATATTGTTCATATTATTATAAGTGTGACAACAATGTATTTTTTATTGTTGAATTATTTGAATAATGATAAAAAAACTTTTGCGAATGTTGTTGATATGTTACATTGTTTTAATATTTGTTAGTATTGAGACAAAAAATTTAACACACATTGTTTACATATTTGTAATGTCAATCATAATTTGTGGGTGGTACAAATATTGGTGTATTATATTCCTTAACTCGGATCATAGAGAGTCTATGACAAATGGGCAGAGTGCAAATAATTCAATTAAAAAACCAGTAAGGAAAGTAGTAAAGTCGGACTGGGCCGACTATATGATACCCTTCACCACTTTGGGTATATTTTACATATATATCCTAACAGACGACGCGTTTTGTTATAAATCTATATCTGAACCGATTTCAGGGAAACTTGCCAGACTCTAATTTATATAACATCAGTACGATGTGTCAATCGGACTAGCTATGGATCTTTTCACGAAGCTTAGCAACATCATTCTAGACTTAATTCAGTACCCTATACCAAAATTCGTGCAAATCGAAAGATATATAGGGTCTTTGGTGCACCAATTACCTTAAATCGGATGAAAATACATATGGGAGCTATATCTAAATCTGAACCGATTTTCACGAAACTTGGCAGACATCATTCTCGATCTTATTCATAAATCTGTGCCAAATTTTCGTGCACATCAAAATATTTCCAGAAACTACGCACACATCATTCTATACTTAATTTAGTACGCTGTGCCAAATTTGGTGCAAATCGAAAGATATATAGGGACATTGGTACACAATTAACCTTAAATCGGACGAAGATATATATGGGAGGTATGTCTAAATCTGAACCGATTTTCACGAAACTTTGCAAACATCATTCTAGACCTTATTCATTACGCTGTGCCAAATTTCGTTCAAGTGAAAAGATTTCCATGGACTTTAGTGGACTATTTACCTTAAATCGGGCGAAGCTATATATGGGAGCTATATCTAAATCTGAACCGATATTCTCGAAACTGGGCACACATCATTTTAGACTTAATTTAGTACACTATGCCAAAATTCGTGCAAATCAAAATATTTCCAGGGACTTTAGTGGACTATTTACCTAAAATCGGGCGAAGCTATATATGGGAGCTATATCTAAATCTGAACCGATTTTCACGAAACTTTGCACACATTATTCTAGACTTAATTTAGTACGTTGTGCCAAATTTCGTGCAAATCGAAAGATATATAGGGACTTTGGTACACCATTTACCTTTAATCGGACGAAGATATATATGGGACAAATCGAAAGATATATAGGGACATTGGTACACAATTAACCTTAAATCGGACGAAGATATATATGGGAGGTATGTCTAAATCTGAACCGATTTTCACGAAACTTTGCACACATCATTCGTGACCTTATTCATTATGCTGTCCCAAATTTCGTGCAAATCGAAAGATATATAGGGACTTTGGTGCACCATTTACCTTAAATCGGACGAAAATATATATGGGAGCTATATCTAAATCTGAACCGATTTTTCCCAATTTCAATAGGGTTCGTCCTTGGGCCAAATAAATGAGCTGTGCCAAATTTCATCCAATTCGGATCATAAATGCGACCTGTACTTTGTTTACAATTTAACATGGACAGACAGACGGACAGACAGACAGACGGACATGCATAAATCGACTTAGAAAGTGATTCTATGCATATTCTCAAAAGGAACCATGGGTCTATCTCGATTATTTTTGCCTGTTACAAACATATGCACAAAGACATAATACCCTGTACCACAGTGTGGTGAAGGGTATAAAAAATACATATATAAATTGTACATCCTCTATGCTGACTTGAAGGGGATTCAATACATTTGGCAATTAGAGCCATGACATGGGCCATGACGGGGCCGACCATATGATACCCTACACAACTACCACGGTCAATATTTCGTGATATTTGCACCCTCTTGACCGATTAGAGATCAACAGCACATCTTCCTTACACTGACATATTTTCCGAATATCCCAATATTCAGCACAGCCCTACTAATTACTTGTCTAGATTCACTTCATTGTGGGTTGTGTTGTGATTTTCGGCTTGTGGCCTATATATTGACTCGAAAAAAACACAAAAATTTAGTTTTCGGTCCACTTCATCCCAAAATTTTAATCTGATCATCTCTGAAAATTATAAGCGTTGTCCTTGACAATACCTGGATCTTCAAGGAAAATTTCAAAGTGATCAGCGCTATATTTCCGCCCTCTAGTGTGGTAATGTTTTATTAAATAATATCTAAATACGTAAGCAGCTGTAAATATTTAAGTGTAACTCTTACATCCGAGTACATACGACAATATAATTGGTATCAATTTAAAGGTCAATAACTCCTCTTGGATATACTATCAATTTATCGGGTCTATGTCCTTCAGGAGTAAATATATATATATATATATATATATATCAAAGAATACAAATTTTGTCATTTTTCACAAAAAAGTCAGGGTCCATTTGACCCGCTAAATATTGACCGATCTTTATAAAAACAGGCATGCAAATTCTTTGACCCGATCCCCTTCTTCATGTAAAATTTCGCGATTTTTAGGCTATAATTGTTTAAGCCTCGGGAGCGACCAGAAAATCAGACAAAAATAAAGTTTGCACTCCATCCCCTAAATATTAACCAACAATAGGGGTCTTCATTGGCCAGAACCCATCCTACTTGCAAAATTTCGTGAATTGGTCCATAACTGTGGCCTGTATCGTGTTTATAATTTGTAAACACGGACGGATGGACGAACACACATGTCTAGATCGATTCAGCTGGTCGAGATATGACGATCGGTATACTTAAAGGTGGGTCTAGGACCAATATTTCGCTGCGTTACAAACTCTTGGGGCTGCACAAAGCTATAATACCCTGACAACATAGTTGTGTAGGGTATAACAACAAACGACATTAGCTGCAAATAACAATATAAATCCTTGCATTCCTGAAAATTATTCGGTCACCAGCAAACAACCTATGCGTACACTACGGAAGCTTGTACACCTTTCGCATTGAGGTGTACTACTTCCAATCCTTAGAAGAAAAATCTGACGAAAAACTTGAAATCTGTGACAAGTTTCATTGCCAATCATTGGTGTACCATTTGTATGAAATCAAGCAAAATTATGTATGGGTGCTATATATTAGGTTGGGGAAAAATGAATCCATTTTTATTTTTTTGTGTAAAAGGTTTAAAACAGTTATGGTCGATTTTTAGCTTCTGGGCGATGTTACGACTGCTGACATGCCAGTGCGCTGTCCATATCTAACTCGCTAAGAGAAACCTATATTATTTGGTGCATAAATTGCATGAACTCAGGCGAAAATATATAGGGATTATATCTACATCTGAATATATTTTACAAAATCCAATATGCGTTATTTTAGCTCAAATTTGGTACGCTGTGCACAAATTTGTGCCAATCGAAAAATAGTTAGTTATTTCGAACACCATTTAGATGAAATCGGATGCAAATATATAGGAAAGCTATATATAAACCTGAAACGATTTCAATTTCAATCCAATACTCTCTGCAATATTTCACGTAAAGCGAACAAACATAGGCTCCTCGATGGTCAACACCAAATGTGGCTTCGGAGACTATAGTGTAGTGAAGCGGTCGATGCAGCTTTAAGACTTAAAGCAATGAACGAGTTGATCTATACCGGTCACAAAAAATATAGTACAGTAGAATCCCCAATCAGCAGTTTTGAGTCAGACCGAATTAGACAGACCATAGGAGTCACATCATGTGAAGCTCTGATACCGAAGAGACACTTATAGACTAACTGAACATTACCACAAATGCCCTCTGGAAAATGTCTAGGTCTAGAATTATGTGTGTTAAGTTTCCTGATAATCGGTTCAGATTTAGATATAGCTCCCATATATATTTTCGTCCGATTTAATGTAAATGGTGCAGCAAAGTCCCTATATATCTTTCGATTTGCACGAAATTTGGTACAGCGTAATGAATTAGGTCTAGAATGATGTCTGTTAATTTTCGTGAAAATCGGTTGAGATTTAGATATAGCTCCCATATATATTTTCGTCCGATATAAGGTAAATGGTGTACCAAAGTCCCTTAATATATTTCGGTTTGCCCGAAATTTGGCACCGCGTAATGAATTAGTTCTAGAATGATGTGTATTAAGTTTCCTGAAGTCGGTTCAGCTTTAGATATAGCTTCTATATCTGACCAAATGAAAAATTTAGTATCGGTTGCAAAATGGCTTGTTTATGGATCCAATTTCATTTTACTGATCCTTTAAAAATGCGACGTAGTGAACCTTTAAAAATGCGTGAAGGGTATAATATATACTGATTTTATTTATTCCTCTTTCGAGATGAGCTATATGATCGAAGTTGCAATGATGCCATAAAACTCAAATTAATAATTTACCTGATTATTATTACATAAACCCTCATATTTCGAGATCATTGCGGATAAAAAATACCTTCCTAGAAATTCGTCAATATAGGGCGATATTGTTGTGACAGAGCTCCTATTATTTACTGTGTTTCGCCTTATTTACTGTGTGTTGGAGATCCAACCCCGATTTGCAACCTGAGCGGTTATAATAATTTACTGTGAGGAAAAAGTCTTCGGTCCCCTTTTTCATTCACACAAATAATTTTGGAATTATATTTTGTTTTGTTTTATAAACATACGACATTTATATGAGATATTGGGTTCGCAGTGGCCGCAGTGGCCGATAGGTATTTTTATCAAACGGTACGGTTATCAACATCCTTGGGTCTCGATTTAGGGTTAGTTTAGGTTAGGTTTAGGTTAGTTAGTTTAGGGTAGTTAGTTTAGGGTTAGTCGTCGACAACGCCGAAAGCTCGCTGGCTATGAATTTGATTTAACGTTGCAGAGGGTCGTTCGCTCTCTAATTTGGATTCATCGTACAGAGTTCTGTTAAGACCTTATGCGTTTAAACAAGTCTCAGGCATTGAATTTTATATAAAGTTACACAAGGCTTAATTGTCAAGATGTCTTTTGCTTTGAATTCTACCGAACGTAACAGAGGCATGTCGGGCAATCGAAGTATTGTTTGGAAACTATTGAAATCATATACTTAATAATATATTAATAAAGAAAAAAATTAATTTTGAGAAAAAACATCACTAGCTTTTACTTCTCGGTCGCTAACAAACATAAATTTCTGTGACAAACCCTAACTACGTGAGTATACTCGTACCCGTGCTGTAGTACACGTTTTATACAAAAAATAAATTCTAGAGGGTAATTTGATAAAAACGAATGTTATGTTATTTTTCTTCCATCCAATCACAACATGCATTCACAGTATTCCTATAATGAAACTCTTTTCGACATTTTTAACCATACCAATTATTTTTGTTTGTTATACAATTTTTAAATTTATTTTGATAGTTATATTTTAACTAAGCCTTTACTTACTCATGATATGCGTCTCAAAAGGAAAATTTCCTCTTTGAAAATAAGGTATGTAACATGTGAATGCATTCATGATTTTAACAAAAATTTCCAAACAGGCAATGCAAGGATTGCAAGGAATTATACGAGTATGTGAATTTTGCTGTCAGCAAATGTCCATTATTTATTGTTTTAGTATCATGTTGTTGTCGTTGCCTTTGTCATTGTCTGCATATATTTTTAAAGGGTATTATGTTTCGTTTTCATTGTATCATTCTTACTAATTCCTTTCGGTTGTTGTTGAAAAATTAGAGAAAACGAAAATGTCCATTGTACTGTTTTTTGTCCCAGGACTCTTGAAATAAAACAAAGCAGAAGACAATACATAATTTTTACAAAGGAAAAATGGGGTTTAGATGCATTGAACAAGGTACTTGGTCGACATACATGTGCATGTACAGTGGAACCCACTATGGTATTTCAATTAATTAGCTCCGAATATTGGAAAAATTTTAGGGAAGAAGAAATTGTTCATAGGCAGTACTTGTCTATTTGAAGCTTAATATTACTTTGAAACTTAATATTATATGTAGATGTTTGTGTATGTGTGGGTATGTGTGTATGTATGTGTATTTTGTTATTTCTACGTTCATTCATTCGTGCACCGATTCATTCAGTTACTCACTCCTGTTCTCACTCATTCATCCATTCATGCATTACACATACGCTATTGTTATTGTCAAGCACTGCAGTGAAATATGAGAAACTGTAACGCTATCGTAAATGTGTGCGTATGTATCTGTGTTCTTATGTTGTCGTAGCTGAAAAAATAAAGGAGAGAAAAATGTAAAACATAACTTTGGGCGTCGCTTGCATGCTGATGACATCTTAACACCCCAACGAACACACAGTCATACATCGATGCACACCTTTTCAATGGGTGAATGAATGAATCGCTGAATGAATTGAAACAAATGCAACTTTCAACTGCCACTGCAGGCTATATTCCGCTAGCAACACTTCTTTCCGACAATAGCTAGAAAGTGAATGGTGATTTTTCGTTTTTCATAATAAATAACAATTTATCTGGATACGTTATATTGTCGTATGGAGGGCATATCATGTTTCTCGTTGCATTTGTTACCTTTTTGTGAAAAGAGGTCTATATAAAAAAATATACTTAAACTATACTTTAAATTTAAAATTGAACTTTTAAATTTAAATTAAAGATAGGATTAAAATAAATGTTTTAACGCTTCAACAGCGTCTTCTGACGACAAAAATCATTGACCAAGTATTCTTCCCTGATGCGCAGGATTAAACATAAATCATTGGTTGACAAGTCGCAAATGTCGAAAAGGCTCTGATTTGAGCCGATCTATGAGCGGTTGCAATTATTCCTATTATCAGTTTTGCCGATGACACCGAAAAATCATTTGCTTCCACGTTATTCCTTAACGAACACTTTTTTTGGATTCGTCTGGCCTTTGAAGACCAACACGGTCGATTGCTGTTTTGTTTCGGACGTATACGCACAGATGCACCATTTAATCACCTGTTACGATCTTATAGACATACTTTGAAGCACCGCGACCGATTAAGACATCTCCAAAACGAAAATCGTTGATCACTCATTTTTTTCTTGTTGACTGAGAATGGACAGAATTCAATGATTGCCAAGTCAGGACTGTACGCAATCAATTTTATGTTATGGCCGGTCAAAATGAGCTGTTTTATACCCTCCATCATAGTATGGAGGGTATATTAATTTTGTCATTCCGTTTGTAGCTCATCGAAATATTCATTTCCGACCCTATAAAGTATATATATTATTTATCAGGGTAACATTCTTAGACGATCTAGCCATGTCCGTCCGTCCATCCGTCCGTCTGTTGTAATCACGCTATAAGAAGGAATTGAGATAGAGTTCTGAAATTTTGCATAGGTTCGTCTTTCGTCTGCAGGCAGGTCAAGTTCAAAGATGGGATATATCGGTCCGCGTTTAGGCATAGCTCCCATATAACAGTACCCCCGATTTTTGGTATTTTGCAATTCTCGGGCGCGTTTTTTATCCAAATTCGCTGAAATTTGGTATATTGGGTTCTTACACGTACCAAATATGTCCACTAAAAATTATAAATATAAGTCCATTTTTTCTTGTAGCCCCCATATAATGGTACCCCCAATTTTCGGTATTTTGAGATTCTTGGGCGCGTTATTCAATCGAATTCGCTGAAATTTGGCACATTGGGTTCTTATTGGGTTCTAAATGTCTCCACAAGAAATTATAAATATAGGTCCACTTTTTCTGGTAGCCCCCATATAACGGTACCCTCTAATTTGCAGTATTCTAGGGGTTTTGTTCATATTTTTCCACCGAAATGGCTGTAAAAATTATGAATATAGGTCCATTTTTCGGATAGCCCCCATATAAGGGTACTCCCCAATTTTCGGTATTTTGGGGTTCTTCAGCGCGTTTTTCAACCGAATTAGCTGTAATTTGGAATTTTGAGGTCGTATATGGTAAGAAATCTCCCTACCAAAAATTATTAATATTCGCCCCCACCCCTTTTTGGGGAAGTCCCCATATAAATATATATATTAAAATAGTTATCGTTTTGGTCTTATCCCCAAGTTTTCGCATTCCACCATAGTAGTTTATATATTCTGTACTCGAAATATGGAATTCTATGACGATTTAGCCATCTGTTTTAATCATTCTACCTTCGGGGGATATTGAGGTAAAAAACTAGAACGGCCAGGTTCGAGTTACGCCTATCCCCCATATTGTGATACCTACGCATTTTCGGTATTTTTAATATTTAGCGGGAAGGAAGGTATTGTGATGCCAAAATGTTTGGTTAGAAATAGAGCTATGTATATAAGTCCTTAATTTTGCATAGAACCTGTAAGGTATTTCCTATGCGATGTAATAGCCTCCAGAAACCTGCGCATAGAAAGGTTTTTTTTCTGCAATGACAATATTCATATTAAACCAGCAGCTTCCACCCCACCTCCGAAATAAAATCATGTGTACGTCGGTGATGGCCTCATATCGACAAAATCGGTCCACAGTTTGGGTTTTTCCGATTTTATGATAAATCTCCATTAACAATGGCTGAAATTTGTATTTGGTATACATTAAAACAATAATTATTGGTATAGGTATACGTGATGGTATGTTCCCCATATTTTCATTTCAAGTAACTATCAGTATACCTATGGGGGAGGGTATCCAAAGTTCGGCCAGGCCGAACTTAACGCCTTTTTCACTTGTTTAACCTCGCCTTGTCATAGTGCACAATTATTCCACTTGACATGTTCGTTTTTCAAATTTCTCCGAAGACTTCAGGAAAATAAATTGTCGTGTATCAATCAAAATCACCGTCCAACGTTGTCACATGATCAGTTTTGCTGATTTAAAATGGAAATCATTTGCTTCGTTTTTTGACCGATTATCAGATTTCGGTATTTTGTGAGGTATGTTTTTGAAACCAACATGACAGTGATTTTATATTTGGGAAGCAAATTTCTTTAAGAACAATTATAGGCATTGACCTAAGTTGCCCCCAGATCCTAGATCAGTTCGGAAGATAAGACCTATTGGTCCACTACTTCTGGTCCCATTGGGACAAAATGGAATGACCGATTTGAACCAAACTTTGTACAACCTACTGTCTTTACCATGTGTATATTAAGTCCGAAGTTGGTACCCGTCCGCCCTATGAATCGAAATTAATATACATTTAATCCAAAAAATCTTTGAAAAACATATAGCTTATATAAAACGAATAATAAAACCTTGGGTAACTCCGAAGACCTTCGCAAATTACAGGCTGAGGTAAATATCTGTAGGCAACACCGACTGACACTTTTTTATTTGTTGATAGTAAGATTTGACAGTCAATAAGAATACCAAATTACAGCCAATTCGGTTGAAAGACGTGTCCAAAAATCCTAAATATCGACTAGGATTAATATTAATAACTTTTTAGTACGGAGGTGTGGGGTACCGTTATATGGGGCTACCCTCAAACTTGAGTCAATATAATTTTTAGTACAAGGAAACAAATGTGACAATTGGTTTGGGAAACTTGCCCAAAAATACCGAACATTGAGGATGCCATGAAAACCCAAAATACCAAATTACAGCGAATTATTTTTAAACACGTGTCCAAAATTCTCAAAATACCGAATATTAGGGGGTAATAGGGAGCCAATATTAATAATTTTCGTTACGGACATGTGCTTTACAATGTGAACTTGAAATTACAAATTACAATCAAGTCGGTGGAAAAAATACCGTCCACAATACCATATATTGGAGGTTTCCGCCACACCAAAACGTGGATCCATGTTTCCTATTTACAATATTAAACTTACTAGGATGTTTAACATTGCAAAATTTCAGAGCTCCATCTTAAATATTGCGATCTCCATCTAAATGGACATAGAATTTGTCCATTTTGGATCGAAAAATATGTACTTTGTGGTGTATCCGGTCAATATTTCGAAATGACAAAAAAAGTATTTCATATGGAAATCGTGAATACTGTATAATTTGTTATACTATAGTTCTGAATTCCACCTCTATTCCTACATCTAATATCAAGTTAATTACCATTTAATACTCTTCATACACATAAATCTCTTTCTTATTTCAATTACAAAGAAATAGGTCAGAATTCCAATTATATATTTCAGCAAATTCGTACAAGTTCCACATTATTTCCATTTAGCACTTGTCGAACATATAAGTACACATTTTCAACCACTATTCATCACCACCACTAAATTTAGTACCAGTTCGTACCAAAAACCCTTTGGCACTTCTTTCTAACTCTCCGTCAGTGACCCACATTTTAAATTTTAAGTTTCCAGCTCTTCGTTACCCAAATCCAAATTGTTCCAAATTTAGTGAATTTTCTATTCTATTTACTATTTGTACACATAAATTCGAGTTTCCAAAGTTGTTCCCAAACTCAATACTTCACTTCAACAATAATCTAAATTAAAATTTTCCGGATTCAACCAAATCCAAATTGTTCCAAATTTAGTATCATTTAGCACTCTTCATACTCATAAGTAAGAATTTCTAAAACTACATAACGGTAATCTTATTTTCACCAATATCCAACTTGTATAAAATTTAGTACTTTTCTTACCAAAATTATATCAGATTTGATACCATTCTGAACATTTTTTACCCATATATTCCAAATATTCCAAACCTACTTTCAAATATTAATCGTAAGTCCAAATTTAAGAATTCCAGCTCTGCCTGTTCACCAAATTGTACCAGATTTGGTACCATTCTGCACTCCCACGCTAACCTAAGTTGCAACATTCAGGATTCGAGTTCTACCCGTTCCAAAGTCCAAATAGGACCAAATTTTGTGCTTTTCGTACCCATAAGTACGAATTTCCAAAACTACTTCAGTCATGCACTCCAATAATAACTTTAAGTTCACATTTAAAGATTCCAGCACTATTCGTTCACCAACATCCAAATTGTACCAAATTTAGTACAATTTATTACTTTTCATAGATGTAAGCACGAGTTTCTAAAACTTCCTCAATTCCACACCGCAACAGTAATTTTAATCATAAATTTCAGGACTCCAGCCCTATCCGTTCACAT
Organism: Musca vetustissima; assembly: GCF_032173495.1. Lineage (NCBI taxonomy): Eukaryota > Metazoa > Arthropoda > Insecta > Diptera > Muscidae > Musca > Musca vetustissima. The sequence goes on from NW_026876025.1 coordinate 18,326, forward strand.
AGATCCAAATTGTACCACATTTAGTACCATTTAGTACTTTTCGTACTTATGAGTTCGAATTTCCAACACTATCTCAATGCTATAGCATTAATTTTATTTTCAAGTATAAATTTTCCAGCTCTAAAATTTCATTCAAATCTAAATTGTACTAAACTTAGTACCATTTAGTGCATATAATTATGCATTTTTAAAACTACCTCCATGTTTCATCCTACACATCAACCTGGATTTAACTCTAAATTTTAGGATTTCCGCTCACACAAAATGAATTGTACCATATTTAGTACCATTTAGTG
>NW_026876026.1:0-18993 GCF_032173495.1 Musca vetustissima
TTATAATGATCATTTTCAAGGATTTTTATAATAATAATTTTCAAGGACCTATAAGAGGCGTGTATTTTTATAATAATAATAATTTTCAAGGACCTATAAGAATATTTTTTCAAGGACCTATAGAGGCGTGGATTTTTATAATTTTAATTTCCAAGGACCTATATGGATATTTTTCAAGGGCCTATAGAGGCGTGGATTTTTATAATGATCATTTTCAAGGACCTATAAGAATATTTTTGCAAGGACCTATAGAGGCGTGGATTTTTATAACTATAATTTCCAAGGACCTATAAGAATATTTTTCAAGGACCTATAGAGGCGTGGATTTCTATAATGATCATTTTCAAGGACCTATAGAGGCGTGGATTTCTATAATGATCATTTTCAAGGATCTATAAGAATATTTTTTCGAGGACCTATAGAGGCGTGGATTTTTATAATGATATTTGTAAAGGACCTATAAGAATATTTTTCAAGGACCTATAAGGCGTGGATTTTTAAGAATATTCTTTCAAGGACTATGGAAGGCGTGATTTTTTTTAAGAATATTCTTTCAAGGACCTATAGATTTTTATAATGATAATTTTCAAGGATCTATAAGAATATTTTTTCAAGAACATATAAAGACGTGGATTTTTATAACTATAATTTTCAAGGACCTATAAGAATATTTTTCAAGGACATATAGAGGCGTGGATTTTTATAACTATAATTTCCAAGGACGTATACTAATATTTTCCAAGGACCTATAAGGCGTGGATTTTTAAGAATATTTTTTCAATGACCTATAGAGGCGTGCATTTTTAAAGAATATTTTTTCAAGGACTTATAGAGGCGTGGATTCTTAAAAAATATTTTTTCAATATTATATTTTTTCATTTTTAAATGATATTTGAAGACCTTTTGATGAATTTCGAAGCAAGCGTTATATTAAGAATATAACGCTTGCTTCGAAATTCCAATCCAAGGTGCGGATTTTTTTAAATGTGTTCAGAACATCTATAAAAGGATATTTTTTGAATTTATAAACTTTGAATTATTTCAAGAACAATTTTTTTACCCTTCACAACACTAGGGTACAGGGTATTATGTCTTTGTGCATATGTTTGTAACAGGCAAACGGAAACGAGATAGACACATGATTCCTTTTGACAATATGCATAGAATCACTTTCTGAGTCGATTTATGCATGTGCGTCCGTCTGTCCGTCTGCTGGTGTTAAATTGTAAACAAAGTACAGGTCGCATTTCTAATCCGATTTGGATGAAATTTGGCACAGCTGATTTGTTTGGCCCAAGGACGAACCCTATTGAAATTGGGAAAAATCTGGTCAGATTTAGATATAGCTCAGATATATATTATCGTCCGATTTAAGGTACATGGTGCACCAAAGACCCTATAAATCTTTCGATTTGCACCAAATTTGGTATAAAGTAATAAAGAATTGAGCATAGAGTGTGTAGAATTTTTTAAAAATCAGGTCAGATTTAGATGTAGCTCCCATACATAGTTTCGTCCGATTTGAGGTAAATAGTGCACCAAAGTCCCTATATATCCTTCGACTTGCACGAAATTTGGCATAACGTACTGAATTAAACCTTTAATGATGTCTGCCAAGTTTCGTGAAAATCGGTAAAGATGTAGATATAGCTCCTTTATATTATAGTTTGATTTGAAGTAATTGACGCACCAAGGAACCAATATATGGCTGATAGGAATAAAACGTTCTGATGTTGTATAACCTAACCTGTTAAATTTGGAAATAACGATTTTATGTAAATTGGACATGAATTGAGCCTAGAGTGAGAAATATTGATTATTAGCAATGGTTTTCGAGTAGACATGTGCTTTTATACCCTTCGTCATATTCAGTTTGTCATTCCGTTTTCAACCTTTCGGAATATCCCCATAAAAATTCTATGTCTGTTTAGCCATTTCCGTCTGTCTCCCATTAAAGATCCCGCTCCCATTTTTCCGGATTTTGTCCACTCTCCAAGTTCAAGTTTTCATACAGTCCCTGTATAAGAGAACCGTCCCATTTTCTATATTTCTAAGGATTTATTTCTGACGTTTCTTACCACATGTTCATCATTTTGAAAATTTTTGCGACATTAACCCTCTGAATTTACTGATATGTGGCACCCTGGGTTCTTGGAGGTTGAGAACCAATTTTGCAAAACTATTTCGATAAAAACCCACGTTTTGACATTACGTCACATTCTCATATATTTTCGACTATGTTCCCCAACAAATTGACAGTAATTTCCGTGTTCTCGGAGTTTGAAAACATTTTTGTGCAGAAGTATTTCGATGTAGGTCCATGTTTTTAGGCTGTAGGCTGTAATTTGTTATTTCAAGTTTCTGGTGTATAAAAAAACCTATTCCCATAAATTTGTCAATATAGGTCTTTGGGTTATTCCAGCCTACCGACAAAGATCTATCTCAGGCATCTTGAAGTGGTAGGCTTCCATTATATTCAGTAAATACTAAATTAATCAGATCTGGTCATCTAAGACCAGATCGTGATTTCAAGAAACAGATGAAACTGATAACAATGACGTACTACATCAAAAGGTATCAAAAAGTTAGAGAATCGTTATAATCATTTTTTTCTGTTATACTATACCATTAACCTTTATATCGACCTGATGAGATGCCATTCTGACCTCTCATATTTACAGAGGCAACACATCATATATGTAAATTAGTGAACAATCTATCCTTTTTACGACCTAAATAAGAACAGCAATTTTCAGTAATCAACACTTGTACAAATCTCTAATAAATAGACCCCATATGAGTTAGTGTCGGTACAACATTATGTTAATCATGGCAAACATATGCCTCCATAAACTAGTAGCAATTGAAATGACTTACATCTTAAAATAAACTGTTCTAAATATGCCAAAAAAAAATCCCGTCCACTCCTGTGAAACCCTTCATCCCATCTCCCATCACACATTTTATTTACTTAAAATCTTTACACTATTTAAACAGACCACCTCCAGCTTAATTAAGACAAATGAAATAGAATAGCAAAAACACACAGAACCGAACAGGGAAAAACAAATAAAATTTAATTGCATTAAAATCTAGTACGCAACTTTCATTGACACGAAAAACAGGAACAACAAAAGCACTGGACAACTGACAAAACTAGTTAACTTATTTTAATAGCTTGTCCCAAATGTTGGAAACATCAACCAACATGGACAACGAGAAGGGCTACTGGACACACACAAACTGTTGTTAAACCGAATGGATACAAAAAAACGGAGCAGGTAAATTTTGTGCTGCCATTTAGCAGGGCTCTCGTTTTGGGATGAAATGTAGACGGCAACAAAAAGGTGTACAAACTTCCAGAGCAAACAGGGAACTTTTTTGTTAGTTTTTTTTTCAACTCTTTGGGGTATTGTACATACATACACACAAACATGTTATGTATTTTAGTAACACACAGACCTAGGGACACATTTCAGTTGTTCAACGTTGATTGTGAAATGAGCTAGCAACAGAAATTGAAACGTGTCAAAATGGAGATGGTCAAACGGGTCGACTATACGAAGGACTATAAAATTTTTGGTTCTCGAAAAAATATTCTTTTAAAAATCCACGCCTTGTTGGGTACTTCAACAAAATTACTTACTTAGCTGGCTTGTGACAGAACTTTCGTTCCATAAGCCGAGCTTAGAAAAGATTTCCAGGCTTAGAAAAGATTTTCGATGTGATCTTTCCATCGTATTCGTGACCTTCCCCTTCTGCGTGAACCATCAGCTGGTTCGCTTTTATATGCCCTCTGGGCTGGGGCATTTTCATTCATTCTCACAACATGACCTAGCCAACGTAATCGCTGCATCTCAATACGTCTAACAATGCCGATGTCCGAGAATAGCTGGTACAACTCATGGTTCATTCGACGGCGATATTCGCTGTCAACGGAGATCGCCCATAGATCTTTGAGGAAATTTTTCTCTCAAACACTCCAAAAGCTGCCTCATCTACTTGCCTAAGTACCCATGCTTCAGATCCGTATAACAGCACGAGTAGTATCAGCGCCTTGTAGAGTGTGAGTTTGGTCTGGCGGGAGGTTGCCTTGCTTTTGAGTTGTTTGCTCAGACCATCGGTTGGCCATCACTATCCTTCTCCGAATTTCAAAACTGATGTCATTCGTTTTATTTATGGCGGTACCATGGTATATAAAATCGTTGATTACCTCGAAGTTGTAGTTCTCAAGTTCCACAGTGGGTCCGAGTCTACTGGAAGTCTGGCGCGTTGATACCATCAGCTTGGTCTTCTCGCCGTTTACTGCCAGACCCACTTTGGCAGACTCCTTCTCAAGTTGTTCAAAGGTGGCTGTTACCGCTCTCAGTGTTCGACCCATTATGTCGATGTCATCGGTGAAGGCGAGTAACATGTGTTGTTTGGTGTACAGAGTGCGATTTCTGTTCACTATTGCCTCTCGTATGAACTTTTTCAGCAGGATGTTAAAAATGTCATACGACAAACTATCACCTTGTCTAAATCCTCGATCGGTATTAAAGAGCTCCGAGAGGTCATTTCAGACTTTAATTGCTGATCTTGTGCCTGTTGAAGTTAGCCTGCATAGCCGAATTAATTTTGCAGGAATGCAAAACGCAGACAAGGCTTTATACAACTCTGAACGGATAGGGCTGTCGAATGCGGCTTTATGTCGACGAATAGGTGGAATGTGTCAATGTGTTTTTCGTGGTTTTTTTCCAGGATTTGGCGCAGAGTTAAAATCTGGTCAATGGTGGATTTGCCAGGTCTGAAGCCACATTGGTGTGGTTCAATAATGTTATTGATCATTGGCTTCAGTCGTATTACGCTGGATAGTACTTTATATGCGATGGGAAGGAGACTTATTCCTCTATAGTTGGCTCATATCGTCTTGTCTCCTTGTTTGTGCACGGGACACAGGATGCTGAGGTTCCTATCATTGGGTATGCATTCTTCTAGACAAGTTGTACTAACCAGCTGGTGCATGCTCCTTAGCAGCATCTGACCACCAGTCTTGAATAGTTCGGCTTGTAGCACATCGGCACCTGCTGCTTATTATTGATTGTGGTCTTTGGTACCCAAGTGTTGATTTTGCTGCAGTTTGTAGGGAGTGGGCAATTTTCTGCCATTGTGCTTCTATATTATTATCGGGTTAAGCGGTTGGGTAAGTTGAGCGGAGTAGACTTCTGCTATGTGTTTCCGTGTTACATTAGATCGCACCTTTGCTGTTACATTAAGACGGGTGCGTACCTTGGCTGCCACAAGGTAATGGTCCGAATCGATATTCGCTCCCCGGATCGATCGGACGTCTAAAACACTGTGTTTGATTTCTCGTTGTTCGATCGGGAGAAATCCAAGTGGCCTTGTGTATATCGAGATGCTTGGATCTGGTGCTGCTAACTACAATGTATTTTGCTGCCGCGAAGTCAATCAACCTCATGTCGTTGTCTGATGTTTCTTCATGGATGCTGAATTTTTCGACGGTGGGGCCAAAGATATTTTCCCTTCCGATTTTTGCAATAAAATCTCATGGCCAAGGCACCGATCGAATGCTGTTTCTATGCGCTTGTGAAATATGTCTTTATCTTTGGTCGGAGCATGGGCGCAAATGAGACTGATGTAGAAGAACTTCGCTTTTATACGGATTATAGCAACTCACTCATCTACTGGAGTGAATTCTGCTGTTAACCATAAATCCGCAGCCGCAGCGCATGACTCGTTTCATGGCAGCTACAATACAGTCCCTTTCCATCTTATTTCCTGTAAGGCAATAATATCGGCTTTGTACTTCTTGAGTACATCCGCCAAAGCGAACACTGCGCCTGTTCTGTACAACATACGCACATTCCAAGTGCAGATTCGCAGATCTTTTAAATGAAAAAATATTCTTTTAAAAATCCTTTATTCTTTTAAAAATCCACGCCTTGTTGGGCATGGGATGAAAAAATATTCTTTTAAAAATACGTTTGCGGGGGTCATGGATGAAAAAATATTCTTTTAAAAATCCACGGGGGTTTGGTTTTCTTTTTCTGTTGCTTTTTCTTTTAAAAATCCAGGTTGAGTTTTCGGAGAGTGGGAAAAAATATTCTAAAAATCCACCTTGTTGGGCGACATTCTTTTAAAAAACCCATGGATGAAAAAATATTTTTTTATAGAAAAAATATTCTTTTAAAAGTTCGCGACTTGAAAAAATATTCTTTTAAAAAACACTTGTTGGGCATGAAAAAATATTCTTTTAAAAATCCACGCCTTGTGGGGTACCTTTAAAAAATCCACGCCTTGTGGGGTGCCCTTAAAAAATCCACGCCTTGTGGGGTACTTGAAAAAATATTCTTTTAAAAATCCACGCCTTGTTGGGCAGAGCCTTGAAAAAATATTCTTTTAAAAATCCACGCCTTGTTGGGCAGAGCCTTGAAAAAATATTCTTTTAAAAATCCACGCCTTGTTGGGCAGAGCCTTGAAAAAATATTCTTTTAAAAATCCACGCCTTGTTGGGCAGAGCCTTGAAAAAATATTCTTTTAAAAATCCACGCCTTGTTGGGCAGAGCCTTGAAAAAATATTCTTTTAAAAATCCACGCCTTGTTGGGCAGAGCCTTGAAAAAATATTCTTTTAAAAATCCACGCCTTGTTGGGCACTTGAAAAAATATTCTTTTAAAAATCCACGCCATGTTGGGCATGGATGAAAAAATATTCTTTTAAAAATCCACGCCTTGTTGGGCAGAGCCTTGAAAAAATATTCTTTTAAAAATCCACGCCTTGTTGGGCAGAGCCTTGAAAAAATATTCTTTTAAAAATCCACGCCTTGTTGGGCAGAGCCTTGAAAAAATATTCTTTTAAAAATCCACGCCTTGTTGGGCAGAAAAAATATTCTTTTAAAAATCCAGCCTTGAAAAAATATTCTTTTAAAAATCCACGCCTTGTTGGGCAGAGCCTTGAAAAAATATTCTTTTAAAAATCCACGCCTTGTTGGGCAGAGCCTTGAAAAAATATTCTTTTAAAAATCCACGCCTTGTTGGGCACTTGAAAAAATATTCTTTTAAAAATCCACGCCTTGTGGGGTACTTGAAAAAATATTGTTTTTAAAATCCACGCCTTGTTTTGGTCCGCGAAAAAATATTCTTTTAAAAATCCACGCCTTGTTTTGGTCCGTGAAAAAATATTCTTTTAAAAATCCACGCCTTGTTGGGCACTTGAAAAAATATTCTTTTAAAAATCCACGCCTTGTTGGGCACTTGAAAAAATATTCTTTTAAAAATCCACGCCTTGTTGGGCACTTGAAAAAATATTCTTTTAAAAATCCACGCCTTGTTGGGCACTTGAAAAAATATTCTTTTAAAAATCCACGCCTCTATAAGTCTTTGAAAAAATATTCTTTTAAAAATCCACGCTTTGTTTTGGTCCTGTATTTTTTCGCATTTTAAATCCATTTTCAATAATTCGAATCTTTGTGTGTGTGTGTGCCTGCAAAACTGATACCAATTACATTTTTGTTTTATTTTAATATTGTATCAATATGTATGCCAGTGTGTATTTCTCGTTCGGTTTACTGCCTGCCTCTGTAAATTAATATCTTTCTTCTTCTTCTTCAGCTTGGTAAAGAAACAATAACTGATTTTTAATTAAGTACAGGCTGTGTGAAACACAGGGAAAAAATCTGTTTACTGACACTATTAACCACCCATCCCCCTACACACCCCACTTTTAACAATCCCCAAGATTATTACTGTTTGTATGCCATGCCACCCATTTTTTAATTCTGTTGTTCTCATTCACATTTCATTCCAGGAATCCATTGCTTTCAAAGATTCGCCGAACAGCCAAAGTACTCGGAAGTGAATCCAGGTCAGGACGCTCTATTAACGTGTAAAGTAATCGATAAACGTGGCACATGTTCATGGCAAAAGGATAATAAGGTATGTATGAACGGTGAAGTTGATATGTATACATAACCATACATATGTATCCATGTATGTATATATGTATGTATTTGTTCAAATGAATAAGTAAAACAAAATTGAAATTATTATTAAAACATGACTAGTCGCCAGTCACTGCCAATGGTTTATTCGAACATGGCTAGATATTTGAATATTTATAAACAAATGAATATCTAAATTATTTTTGTTCATAACTTGTTTGGTTTCGTAAACCACAAAATGGTGATAAAAAAAAACTTTAAAATGCTCGCTTTTTTACTGCTTGTTAAGCAAATAAAAGTCTAAGACAAAAATTGTAAAAACCGTCACACAGTGGTATAAAATCCACGCCTTGCGGGCTAGAAGAAAAATATTTTTTTAAGAAAGAAGAAGAAAGATTATTAAACCGGTAAGGAAAGCAGTACAGTCGGACGGGGTCGACTATATGACACCCTTCACCAATTTGGATATATTCAACAGATGACTCCTAACAGACGTCGCATTTTTTAAGGACCAGTAAAATGAAATTGGACCCATAAACATGTAATTCAGCAATCTATACAAAATTTTTTCAATTTAAAGCAAATATCAAACGGACACCCCTTGATTATTTGAATAAATATCAGATAAACATGAGGAGTTTGGTGTACCATTTACTTCAAATCGGACGAAAATATATATAAAAGCTATATCGAAATCTAAACCGATTTCATCGAAACTTGTCACAGGTTTTAAGTTCTTGGTGCATCGTTTACTTAAAATCGGAAAAAAATATATATGGTAGTTCTATCCAAATTCGAACTGATTTCAAGAAAACTCTCCAACATGTTAGGTCATATTAACCTCAGTACGTTGTGCAAAATTTTGTATCAATCGGTCCAATGTTGGATCTTTGGTGTACCTTTTAACTAAAATTGGACGAAACTCTATATGGGAGCTATATCTAAATAGAAACTGATTCCTACAAAACTTGGCAAACGTTAGGCAATATTAATTTAAGTACGTTGTGCAAAATTTTGTAGCAAATGGCCTACCATTGGGTCTTTTGGGCACCTTTTACTTAAAATCGAATGAAACTATATCTAGGAGCTATATCTAAATCTGAACCGATTTCAACAAAACTTGCCACACTTTATGTTATATTATCTTCCGTAAGTTGTGCAACATTTTGTGCTAATCGGACCCACCTGGGGAATTTGGTGCAGAATTTATATCTAGCTTCTAGGTTATACTAACATCAAAACGTTGTGCAAAATTTTGTGTAAAATCGGACGAAAATATATATGTGAGCTATACCTAAATCTGAATCGATTTTCAGGAAACTTAAAACACATTATTGCACACCTAATTCATTGCGCTCTGCCAAATTTCGTGCAAATCGAAAAATGTATAGGGACCTTTGACATTAAATCGGACGAAAATATATATGGAAGCTATATCTAAATCTGAATCGATTTTCAGGAACCTTAACACACAGCATTCTTGACCTAATTCATAACGCTGGGCCAAATTTTGTGGAAATAGAAAGATGTATGGGGACCTTTGTGGACCATTTACATAAAATCGGACGAAAAAATATATGGGAGCTATATCTAAATCTGAACCGATTTTCTGGAAACCTAAAACACATCATTGTAGACCAAATTCATTACGCTGTGCCAAATTTCGGGCAAATCGAAAGATATATTGGGGCTTTAGTGCACCATTAACATTAAATCGGACGAAAATATATATGGGAGCTATATCTAAATCTGAATCGATTTTCAGGAAACTTAAAACACATCATTGTAGACCCAATTCATTACGCTGTGCCAAATTTCGGGCAAATCGAAAAATATATAGGTGCTTTAGTGCACCATTTACATTAAAGCGGACGAAAATATATATGGGAGCTATATCTAAATCTGAACCGATTTTCAGGAACCTTAACACACACCATCCTTGACCTAATTCATAACGCTGTGTCAAATTTCGTGCGAATCGAAAGATGTATAGGGACCTTTGTGGACCATTTACCTTAAATCGGACGAAAATATATATGGGAACTATATCTAAATCTGAACCGATTTTCTGGAAACTTAAAACACATCATTGTAGACCAAATTCATTACGCTGTGCCAAATTTCGGGCAAACCGAAAAATATATAGGTGCTTTAGTGCACCATTAACATTAAATCGGACGAAAATATATATGGGAGCTATATCTAAATCTGAAACGATTTTCAGGAACCTTAACACACAGCATTCTTGACCTAATTTATAACGCTGGGCCAAATTTCGTGGAAATAGAAAGATGTATGGGGACCTTTGTGGACCATTTACATAAAATCGGACGAAAAAATATATGGGAGCTATATCTAAATCTGAACCGATTTTCTGGAAACTTAAAACACATCATTGTAGACCAAATTCATTACGCTGTGCCAAATTTCGTTCAAATCGAAAGATATATAGGTGCTTTGGTACACCATTTACCTTATATCGGACGAAAATATATATGGGAGCTATATCTAAATCTGAACCGATTTTCAGGAAACTTAACACACACGGCTGTGCTAAATATCGTGCAAATCGAAAGAAATTTTGGGGCCGTCTACCTAAAATCGTACGAAATATATATGAGAGTTACAGGGTTGCCCATATTCGACGGACCCATCTGGCAACGCCATAACTTTTGACAGAGATGTCACATCGCTTAATAAAATACCGCGTCAGTCCAAGCAGATTTTTACCATGTACCAATACCCGTCACGCGAGCGCTCTGAAATAGTTGAAATTTACATTCAACAGAAGAAGTCATTGTGAAAACTCAACGTGCTTTTAAAACATTAAAAAATGTGAGAAGTGCGCCTCCTAAGAACACCATTAAGCCTTTATACGAAAAATTTTCGACTGGTAAGGCTCTTGCTAATCCGAAGAGGCCATATAAAAGTCGACCAAGGCGATCGGCCGAGAATATCGCTGCTGCACGAGCCAGTGTTGAGAGGTCCCCAAGAACATCCCAAAAACGCCGTTCTCAGCAGTTGGGCAGGGCTCGGTCCACTTTACAACGGATTATTCGAATTGATTTGCATTTGTTCCCGTACAAAATTCAATTGACGCAAAGAATGTTGCCTGAGGACAAGCCTCGTCGATTGGAATGGGTCCAAAAAGTCATCGAAATGACCGAAGATGACGAGCAATTTTGCAACAAAATTATCATGTCCGATGAAGCCCATTTCACATTGAATGGGACGGTAAATAAGCAAAATTGCCGTTTTTACGCCACTGAAAATCCTCAGGAGATTCAAGAAGTGCCTCTTCATGACGAAAAAGTCACGGCGTTAGTGCGAAAACGGTCATTGGGCCGTTTTTCTTCCAAAATGAAAATTGCCATGCTCTTACCATCAATCAGGAGCGTTATCGCGACATGATGTCCAATTTTGTGAAACCAATTATTAGTCGAAAGCGTATGAGGCAGTTGTGGTTTCAACAAGATGGCGCTCCACCGCACACAAGTCGCATAACAATCGATTTTCTGAAGAATTTGTTTCCGGGCCGTTTGATGTTGAAAAGTGGTGATTTGGACTGGCCACCGCGTGACTTCTGACTTCTTCTTGTGGGGATATTTGAAGTCAAAGGTTTACGTTAACAAGCCAAGGGCCGTAGAAGAGCTGAAGGACAACATTCGTGAAGAAATAACCGCTATTCCGGCCGAAATGTTGGCAAAAACGATGGAAAATTCAGCAAAAAGGGCACAATACGTATTCAACGCCAGAGGCGGCCATTTGAGAGATATCATATACAAAAATTGATGTAAACAAATCTACTTGGAACAAATTAAATGATTAACATTGCCAACCGCCATATTTTTATTCTTTCTTTGATTAAAAAAAAAACATGGGCCCGTCGAATATGGGCAACCCTGTATATCTAAATCTGAACCGATTTTTTCCCAATTTCAATAGGGTTCGTCCTTGGGCCAAATAAGTGACCTATGCCAAATTTTATCCAATTCGGATCATAATAAATGTGATCTGTACTTTGTTTACAATTTACCATGGATAGACAGACAGACGGACGGACGGACATGCATAAATCGACTCAGAAATTGATTCTATGCATATTCTCAAAAGGATCTCGTTTCCTATTGCCTGTAGTCCTTGAAAAAATATTATTCAGAAAAATCCACGCCTCCTGTCCTTGTCCTTGAAAAATATTCCTTTAAAAAATACACGTCTTCGGAAGTCCTTGAAAAGAATATTTAAAAATTCCACTTCTTAGTCCTTAAAAAAAATATTCATTTTTTCCCACTGTCCTCCATGTGTTTCTGTTTTGCGTGCTGCAAAACTTTATAAATTTATCATTTATTGCTACCATTGTTGTTGCTGTTGTATTGCCCTGGTTGTTGTTTGTTATTGCTTCATTTCTGTTTGTCTTCTTCGAAGTTGATAGTTTTCTTGGAAAATAACAACTGCCAATGAAAAAAAAAACAAGAACGAGAACGACAACACTACAAGTGAATGACAATATCCTTGATATGCAAGCAACGAGAGAAAAAAACAGGTCTGCAGGACAACAACAACAAAATGAACAAAATTCTCGAGAAAAACCTAATTGCATATCTAGTTGGTAATATTATGACCATGTACAAATTGCATACAAATTTATTCTGATTTTGAAAATAAAATTACTAAGAAAAAAATAATGTGAATGTAATGATAAGGATTAAGGGAAACAGTTTTCTCCGATAGAGAGGATACTTATTGGGAGGGGAAAATATATGGGACTAGTTAGAAAGCCTAACGTAGGTTGTTATGAGGATTGGAACATTTTTTGTTTATTATGGCAAATCTCTGTATTAGCCGCAGTTGTCTTCGAAGGGGGTTTCAGAACCCAAAACTAATTTTAGTTCGATTTTTATATTTTTCTAAGAAATTGCCTCAGGCTGACCCAAAGTTTGCCTTTGCTGCACTCTTTGATCCCACGATTTGCATGCAGTCTTTAAATTGGCCATTAAACATCATTAAATTTCAAGACCCCTCATTTAATCGACATTACCAGGAATAAATCCTCATTCGAGACATTTCTAATTGTTTCCAATAAAGACAACTAAAAATTGATCTCCTCCATTATTCTGTTCCATAAAGTGCTACTCAATCGTTTATACCAGACTAAAGTAGAAACCTTTGGAATTTTTGGACAGTTTATCCCCCTCACCTACAAACACCCTCCTCTCTGTCAGCAACAAAAATTTCAAAACTTAAAGGTCTTTTAAAATTCACATTTTATCCTTTTATATCCTTAATATATATGGGTCCTGTCGTTTGATATGTGATCAGAATTTTTTGAAGAAATACACACACACAGACATACCTTCAATGTTATTTACCTTTATGTTAAGTTCTCTTTTTTTAATGGAAGTGTTGTGTGCTTGATATTTTGTCCTTTCTGCATTAAATTTCGTATATATCCTGCCAGAGAAATCCTTTATAACAAGATATCCTTTTTAACTTGTTATAGACTGCATGAAGCAACAAAAAAAAAAAAATACAAGAGAAGGTAATAAGCTTACGTTTAAGCTGTTTACACATGGTTATAGCTTGATATTGATATAAATGTTGCTGTTGTTGTTACTGTATAAATATATTATATCGATAGCAAGTGACTTTTCAATACGCAGACATATGGCAAAAAAAGGAAAAGAAAATTGGATTGTCGAAATAAAATTTTCGGAAGAAAATTTTAAGGATTTTTTAAAGATTAAAATTTAAAAAAAAAAAACATATTTTCTTCAAGGGCTAACTGACGGCGACGATTTTCTGCAGAATGACTTCAATGACTTACATTTTTGAAGGATTCAGACAAGGAGTGGATTTTTACAAATATTGTTTGTTAATGACCAGACAAGGGGTGGATTCTTAAAAGAAAAAATTTAAAAGTTCATTCAAGGACTCGTATTTGGCGTGGATTTTAATATCAGACTAGGCGTAGAGTTTTAAATAATTTTTTTCAAGGATTCAGATATGGCGTTGTTAAGAATAGTTTCAAGGACTCACAAAAGGCGTGAATTTTTTAAATAATATTTTTCAAAGAATTTTCACAGCGCGTTGATTTTTTTAAAAAATCTTTTCCAAGGACTCTAAAAAATCGCGGATTTTTTTAAGAGTATTTTCAGGGACTCTCACACGGCGTCGTTTTTTTAAAGAATATTTTCAGGGACTTTCACGAGGCGTGCATTTTTTAAAAAAAATATTTTCAGGGACTTTCACGAGGCGTGAATTTTTTAAAGAATATTTTTTTTAGGCTTCAGCAAGGCGTGGATTTTTAAAGAATAATTTTTTTGGGCTTCAGCAGGGCGTGGATTTTTAAGGAATATTTTTTTAGGCTTCAGCAAGGCGTGGATTTTTTTAAAGAATATTTTTTTAGGCTTCAGCAATGCGTGTATTTTTTTAAAGAATATTATCACCAGGCGTGGATTTTTTTAAAGAATATTTTTCAAGGACTCTCACCAGGCGTGGATTTTTTTAAAGAATATTTTTCAAGGACTCTCACCAGGCGTGGATTTTTTTAAAGAATATTTTTCAAGGACTCTCACCAGGCGTGGATTTTTTTAAAGAATATTTTTCAAGGACTCTCAAAAGGCGTGGATTTTTTAAAGAATATTTTTCAAGGACTCTCACAAGGCGTGGATTTTTTTAAAGAATATTTTTCAAGGACTCTCACAAGGCGTGGATTTTTTAAAGAAAATTTTTAAGGACTCTCACAAGGCGTGGATTTTTTAAAGAACATTTTTAAGGACTCTCACAAGGCGTGGATTTCTTAAAGAACATTTTTCTAGGATCCTTCAAAGACGTGGATTTTTTAAAGAACATTTTTTCTAGGATCCTTCCAAGACGTGGATTTTTTAAAGAACATTTTTGGGGTCCTTACAAGGCGTGGATTTTTTAAAGAACATTTTTAAGGACTCTCACAAGGCGTGGATTTTTTAAAGAACATTTTTAAGGACTCTCACAAGGCGTGGATTTTTTAAAGAACATTTTTAAGGACTCTCACAAGGCGTGGATTTTTTAAAGAACATTTTTAAGGACTCTCACAAGGCGTGGATTTTTTAAAGAACATTTTTAAGGACTCTCACAAGGCGTGGATTTTTTAAAGAACATTTTTAAGGACTCTCACAAGGCGTGGATTTTTTAAAGAACATTTTTAAGGACTCTCACAAGGCGTGGATTTTTTAAAGAACATTTTTAAGGACTCTCACAAGGCGTGGATTTTTTAAAGAACATTTTTAAGGACTCTCACAAGGCGTGGATTTTTTAAAGAACATTTTTAAGGACTCTCACAAGGCTTGGATTTTTTAAAGAACATTTTTAAGGACTCTCACAAGGCGTGGATTTTTTAAAGAACATTTTTAAGGACTCTCACAAGGCGTGGATTTTTTAAAGAACATTTTTAAGGACTCTCACAAGGCGTGGATTTTTTAAAGAACATTTTTAAGGACTCTCACAAGGCGTGGATTTTTTAAAGAACATTTTTAAGGACTCTCACAAGGCGTGGATTTTTTAAAGAACATTTTTAAGGACTCTCACAAGGCGTGGATTTTTTAAAGAACATTTTTAAGGACTCTCACAAGGCGTGGATTTTTTAAAGAACATTTTTAAGGACTCTCACAAGGCGTGGATTTTTTAAAGAACATTTTTAAGGACTCTCACAAGGCGTGGATTTTTTAAAGAACATTTTTAAGGACTCTCACAAGGCGTGGATTTTTTAAAGAACATTTTTAAGGACTCTCACAAGGCGTGGATTTTTTAAAGAACATTTTTAAGGACTCTCACAAGGCGTGGATTTTTTAAAGAACATTTTTAAGGACTCTCACAAGGCGTGGATTTTTTAAAGAACATTTTTAAGGACTCTCACAAGGCGTGGATTTTTTAAAGAACATTTTTAAGGACTCTCACAAGGCGTGGATTTTTAAAGAACATTTTTAAGGACTCTCACAAGGCGTGGATTTTTTTAAGAACATTTTTAAGGACTCCTCACAAGGCGTGGATTTTTTAAAGAACATTTTTAAGGACTCTCACAAGGCGTGGATTTTTTAAAGAACATTTTTAAGGACTCTCACAAGGCGTGGATTTTTTAAAGAACATTTTTAAGGACTCTCACAAGGCGTGGATTTTTTAAAGAACATTTTTAAGGACTCTCACAAGGCGTGGATTTTTTAAAGAACATTTTTAAGGACTCTCACAAGGCGTGGATTTTTTAAAGAACATTTTTAAGGACTCTCACAAGGCGTGGATTTTTTAAAGAACATTTTTAAGGACTCTCACAAGGCGTGGATTTTTTAAAGAACATTTTTAAGGACTCTCACAAGGCGTGGATTTTTTAAAGAACATTTTTAAGGACTCTCACAAGGCGTGGATTTTTTAAAGAACATTTTTAAGGACTCTCACAAGGCGTGGATTTTTTAAAGAACATTTTTAAGGACTCTCACAAGGCGTGGATTTTTTAAAGAACATTTTTAAGGACTCTCACAAGGCGTGGATTTTTTAAAGAACATTTTTAAGGACTCTCACAAGGCGTGGATTTTTTAAAGAATATTTTTAAGGACAAATTAAAGGTGTGGATTTTTGAAGAACGTTTTTAAGGACTCTCACAAGGCGTGGATTTTTTTAAGAACATTTTTAAGGACTCTCACAAGCGTGGATTTTTTAAAGAACATTTTTAAGGACTCTCACAAGCGTGGATTTTTTAAAGAACATTTTTAAGGACTCTCACAAGGCTTGGATTTTTTGAAGAACGTTTTTAAGGACTCTCACAAGGCGTGGATTTTTTGAAGAACATTTTTAAGGACTCTCACAAGGCGTGGATTTTTTAAAGAACATTTTTAAGGACTCTCACAATGCGTGGATTTTTTAAAGAACATTTTTAAGGACTCTCACAAGGCGTGGATTTTTTAAAGAACATTTTTAAGGACTCTCACAAGGCGTGGATTTTTTAAGGACTCTCACAAGGCGTGGATTTTTTTAAAAAATATTTTTCAAGGACTCTCACAAGGCGTGGATTTTTTAAAAAATATTTATCAAGGACTCTCACAAGGCGTGGGTTTTTTAAAAAATATTTATCAAGGACTCTCACAAGGCGTGGATTTTTTAAAAAATATTTATCAAGGACTCCCACAAGGCGTGGGTTTTTTGAAGAATATTTTTCAAGGACTCTCACAAGGTGTGGATTTTTTGAGGACTCTCACAAGGTGTGGATTTTTTGAGGACTCTCACAAGGCGTGGATTTTTTAAAGAACATTTTTAAGGGCCTACCATAAGGCGTGGATTTTTTAAAGAATATTTTTAAGGACCTACTATAAGGCGTGGATTTTTTAAAGAACATTTTTAAGGACTCTCACAAGGCGTGGATTTTTTAAAGAACATTTTTAAGGACTCTCACAAGGCGTGAATTTTTTAAAGAACATTTTTAAGGACTCTCACAAGGCGTGGATTTTTTAAAGAACATTTTTAAGGACTCTCACAAGGCGTGAATTTTTTAAAGAACATTTTTAAGGACTCTCACAAGGCGTGGATTTTTTAAAGAACATTTTTAAGGACTCTCACAAGGCGTGGATTTTTTAAAGAACATTTTTAAGGACTCTCACAAGGCGTGGATTTTTTAAAGAACATTTTTAAGGACTCTCACAAGGCGCGGATTTTTTAAAGAACATTTTTAAGGACTCTCACAAGTCGTGCAAGGACAAATAGGTGACGGAATTTGTGATAAATATTTTTCTAGGACTAATATAATGTGGGGGTTTGAAAGACTGTTTTACATTATTTCTCACCGAGGTAGCTGCCATTAATTTAATTTTTTGAGAGGTCGAAATAAAAAACTCGGCCCGGCCAAACTAAACGTCTTTTAATTTATATAATAGGGGTTAGAAACATTTGTATTTTTGGAGGATTACAAAGCGACGGGAATAAAAAGGATTCAATGGATATCTAGTCAGGGATTTACCATCAATTCCCCGTTTTGATCGGAGAAAACGACACTGGTTTGAGCCGATGTGATAATTTGCATTGGCATGGTGCTCAATGATTCATCGACCTTTGCTCGGATTTTCACTTCGCCAAAGACTTCAGGCAATGAAATTGGGTTGAACAATTTTTAATTGGCAGTCCTACTTGAAGGAACAGATGACAATTTGCTTCGAGTTGCATAATCTACAAGCAAATTTCGGAAGAAATGTCAAAGCTATGTCTGTCACACTGTATGTCACAAGACATGAATTATTTCATCATCCTACAAATATGTAATTTCATCGATGCACCTCTGAAGTGATAATTTGCCTAAAATTGTGGAAAGTGATCGCACGAAAATGTTCACGATTTTATTCCAAACGGATTTTCAAGTCACAAGAAGTCAAATTGTTCTAATTGCGTTTACTACTCACAAATGTCATTTAGTGTTTGCATAGACCAGAGATATATATATATATAGTAGTCCTCGTATCAGTACTGCAAGAGTGAATCGACCTTTGCTTTTAACCTGGAACCCTACAACAGATTTCGGTCTTGACCTATGGTAATTTCATGTAAGGTGAACATCACACACGTGTTGGCCTTATTCACGAATATACACACACACAAACACACATCAGTACATGACGCACATACACAATTACATTAAAGCCAAAATACAAACAAGAAATGAAATCATGCAAATATGGGGAACCACAAAAACAAAACAAAATTCCCACATGTTTTTTGTTTTTGTTATCCTTTTTCGGACGAAAAAAAACGCACACTAACAACCTATTTACATACATTGTATAACGTGCTGCTATGCAATGAAACATCAGCAGGACATGGTTCTGAATATGAAAACGATGATGTTGTTACAAAAACAAAATAACTACAACAGCACCAACAACAACAAAAATTTAAGTCTAGTTATGTAGGTCTCGAAGAGATAAAAATGTATGGGTGGCTATGTATGTGTGTGGGTGTTCGTTCGTTATATAGTTTGATTATCTACAAACAAATTGAGTTTATACTTTTATGCATTGTGAGGTTGATGTTGCTGTTGTTATA